>NW_026698887.1:0-7500 GCF_030435755.1 Ochotona princeps | reverse complement strand
TTGCCCCCTCCTTGCCATCTCTGCACCGCTTCTCCCTCCCCCCCCATTCAGATGTTCAGTGTTAACGACTTTCTTGTTTTCTTCCCACCCCCACCTACTCCCACCCCTCCCTCAACAGATTTTCCCCATTTGAGTACAGTGGTATAATCCTTCCTAAGGAATCTTCCTTCCATCCGTCTCTACACTTGTCCAACGGTTCGGTTCGTTCTCTCTCTCTCTCTTTCTCTCTCTCTCCTTCTTTCCTTCCTTCCTTCCTTCCTTCCTTCCTTCCTTCCTTCCTTCCTTCCTTCCTCTTGGGGAGTCTTTCTAAAAACTGTTTAAACTGTAAATTTCATTTTTTCTTGGCCTTATGCATTTATTTTTCCCTTTGCTCCAGAAAGAAAGAAAGAAAGAAAGAAAGAAAGAAAGAAAGAAAGAAAGAAAGAAACACTCGTTCCAGCAGGGGAAGCTGGGCTCAACGTTCAGTGATGACCTGCCTCTGCTGGCCCCACCAAGATGCTCAGGTGTGCTGCGTTGCGTCCTAGACTAGAAAAGATATCCAATCGCTTCTCGGCCTTTTGGCTAAGATCAAGTGCAGAAAACATATCCAGGCAAAACGGGGGTGGGGGGGGGCCGGGGCCGGGGGGGGGAGGGAGGAATGATTCGGCGACCCGTGCTTTGCCACACACACACACACACACACACACACACACACACACACGAAACAAAAAAATAGAGGTGCTGGGATGGAACAGGAGCTGACCGGGCACACGTGGGATGAATGGACACAAGGATCGATCGTAAGCTAACAACTCTGGCTGGCGCTCACTGCTTGTTTCTTGGGTTCCTTTTGGTTTTTCAGGGAAAAGCGGCTGCTGTGCGTAGGTGGATGAAGAGGGAGGGAGCGAGGACCTCATTGGGAACAAGAGGTGGATGAAGAGGACGTGTCTTCCCCGCTGCTGCCGCCCCCGCCGCCGGAAGGACCCACCCTGCCCCCAGTGGTACGCCCCATCACCCCCGACACACCCAACAGCACCCACGTTTCTGTTTCTGCTCCCCGAATGCCCCTGCCGATGTCTGCCTTGCTGCTGCGATGGTGGAAGCCTGACCTTCCTGCCACCATCTACTTCCACTATGTGCCCCGTTCAATAAAGTTTTCCCCTGAGCCACTAACTTCTGCTTGAGCCTGATGATTTGGTGAAACATTGAGTGAAGCCAGGCGGGCGCGCGCGCGCGCACACACAAATACAAAAACAGTGTGCCATCCGGGTGGGTGCGTGTGCGGATGCTGGCTGGCTGGCTGGCTGGCTGGCTGCCTGGCTGCCTGGCTGGATGGCGGTGGGTGGCTTGGTGTGCTTTTAGGGACTCAACTGGCCCAATGACGGCTTTGAGAGCAAGCCATGCCGGGCCCCTCTTCTTCCCTCTCCCATCCACCACATGACTGGACTGCCCTTCACCCCGGGCCGACTCTGGGGAGAGTCCCTCCTGCTTCTCCTTGGTAGCCTGGGATCTTGCTTAGTTAGCCTTGCGGGACGGGAGGGGGGGGTTGTAGGGAGGGAGGGAGGGAGGGAGGGAGGGAGGGAGGGACGGCGTGGCAGAGATTTCTCTACCTCATGATGGCGAGACGGCCACCTACACGTAGATACCCACCACTGGCTGCCTGTGCTGTGGGCGGGGTCCCAAGCCCTTGGGCCAGCTTCTGCTGGAACGGAGAGAGGGACGTCTTTTCAGACCTACCTAGAGCGGCCTGGACTTCAGTGCCACTGCCACTGCCGCTGTCGTGCCACCATGCCCACCAAACCCAGAGTCTGCAAAGAGCGCTCTAGTGTCTGGGAAACCCCTCGATCTAGGTGCACATTGAATCGAAGGTGATGGAAATCATGTGTGTGGAGTTTAGCACGTGCGCCTACAAGGCTCTCATGACCGTGGTGCGGAGCATGCTACTTTTCCTACAAGTTTCCCTTAGGTTAGAAAACACTGGAAATGACATCTCTTCCCCCCCACCACCACCACCACCACCACTCTCCATCGTTGTCTGTCCGGACACATTGTCTATCCTGACACGGTGTCGGTAAATTCCACTCACTCACTCACTCCCGGAATACAGATCATTCGAATTTACATTCGTGATTTCACCATTTATTTATTTATTTATTTTCTCCTCAATTCTCTCTCTGAGCTTTGGCTCAATATCTTGTCAAAATGCCATGTAAACACCTCTGGATGGGGCTCCGAGGCATATGGGTTTAGTTGTTGCTGTTGAGGTTCTGCGCACGTTTTGTCAGAAACGCTTAGTTCTCTCTCTCTCTCTCTCTCTCTCTCTCTCTCTCTCTCTCTCACACACACACACACACACACACACACACAGGTTTGAGGCCAAAGCTGTTGAAAAACCTGTTTGTATCCTAAACAGAGTTGTGTAGCGCTGAGAACCAGGATTCCATACTTTCTGTTCACCAACTTCTGAGTTCTCTAAGGCCTGCATTTGGGGGGGAAAGTTCTGAACTGACTGGTGAAGTGGTGGAAGATTCCTCTCTCTCTCTCTCTCTCTCTCTCTCTCTCTCTCTCTTTCCATTTTTTTTTTTAAACAAAGAAAAACTGGCAATGTTGTCACGGTGCTGGTGGAACCGCGGTTTCCACATTTTTGGCTCGCTCGCTCGCTCTCTAGCTCTCACCATCCTGTGTCATCTATGTCTGCTTATTGGAAGGACACAGCGACAAAGAGAAAAGGGAAGGAACTTGTGGGTGGAAGAATCTCTTCAAAGAGCTCGCTGTTTTGCTCGTCCTTGCCCCTCTCTCTTCCTCTCTCCTCTCTCGTCCTCTCTCTTCTTTCCTCCCATCTCCTCTGACACACCCGCTCCCCCCTTCACCGCTCCAAACAAACTAGCTCACAAATCTCTCTCTCTCTCTCTTCCTCTCTCTCTCTCCCATGATTGACTTGCAAATGAATAAATACAAGAGTCTTAAAATGTGGTGTTCACATTAAAGGAAAATGTAACTAGTTTTCTGCCCACTTCAATGTTCCACACTGTTGGGGTGGTGGTGGTGGTGGTGGTGGTGGTGGTGGAAATCTTATTTTGCCTTCAGTGGAGTGGAGAGAGAGAGAAAAAAAAAGAAGGCATTCAACACCAGGTTGTTGAAATCCACTAAATATTCCTAAGGGTGCAGTAATTGGGCAACCAGGTGGCAACATTTGGTCGCTACACCGCAACCCTGAGTGCGATTGTGCTGAGTCAGGTGAGAGAAAACAAACACTTAAAGCATGTATTTGATTTACTTGGAAGCCAGCCTGCTGAGTGATGGCTTGGTGGTGGTTGAGCGGGGGGGGGGGGGGGTGGGAGGAGGAAAGGGGCATGGGGGGGGGGACTTTGACAAATCTTCGCACACGTGGGTGGCACAACATGAATTCTTCTTTAAGGAGTCCCGAACAACCCAACTTTTTCCTTTTTCCTTTGCTCTCTCTACTTTCTCTGACCCCTTTGATCCCTGCACTAGGATGCTGTCAAGTAAAAAGCAGTCCTCTCCTATCAGTGGGTGCTGGCTAATGAACCACTGTGAGGGAAGCGAAACACATCGGAAAGTGGCTTGGTGATGGAATACGCTGGGGTGCACCAGTGACACCCAGGAGGAGAAAAGCCAAGCCAAAACAAAAAGTGCCTCCCTGCCTGATACCACCCTCCCCTCCCCCACAAGCCCCAGGGAAGGAAGGAGGGAGAGAAGCTGTGTTTCACTGATGGTGGGTGGGTCTTGTGTGTACGTCTTGCAAGTCACCTCCCCAATCCACATCTCCTTTCCCAGGCCAGAGCTAGAGCCAGAGCCAGGGTCCAGGGTCCAGGGACATGTAAGGAGAAGCATGGGGCAGGCAGGGCACCCGCACCCCGCCTCCTCGTCAGAATGAGCCTCTGTGTGTGTGTGTGTGGGGGGGTGTGCCCCAAGAAAGCAGCAGCCTTCGTTTCGGAAGCCACTGGCTTGAGGGACGCAACCTCTCATTCAATTCCAAGAGACCTCATTCATTGCCTTCATTGAAATGCAAATGGTTGGTTCAAAGTCCCGTTGTCTGCCAAAGGCTTCACTTTCTCTCCGCTCCACCCAGAGCCATACCTGCCCTCAGGCGTTTGTCAGTGAAAGGATCTGCCTCTCCGACTGGGGCAAAGGTCAGCCACAGTCGGTCACTCCCCTTCGCTCGCTCTGGAAGTGCAAAGTGGGATCTGGCCGCTGCTTTCTGACTCGCATGGGGCAGACCATGAGTGGTTCTCAGGAACGGCTCCCTTCTGATGTGGCCTTTCCATCGGCATTATTGATTCACTCTTCCATCCATCACCTTAACTATGTGAACGCGTGTTATTAACCTGTGCGTGTACTTCTGTCACTCAAACAAGCAGAACTGCTCAACATCAAGCATCCCTCCCTCTCAATAGAACGATCTAGCTGAACCGATTACTCAAAACACAGAGAGGAACCCCTTACCTGTCCTTGTGCAGGTGCGCGGGGCGGGGGTGGAGGGGCGGTGGGAGGGGTTGCAGGAATATACTAGGCCTGTGCCCCGTGCCAGGCCCGGTTCTCTGCTTGGATCGGCGTTGGACCGAGCGACCAGGACACAGCAGTCCAGAGCCTTACTTACATCTCACAGTCGGTGCCTGTTCAGAAAAAACAATTCCTCCATCCATCCATCCATCCATCCATCCATCCATTTTATTTTTATTGAAACTCAGATATATATAGAGAGAGAAGGAGAGACAGAAAGAAATATCTCCTGCCCGCTGGCTGGTTCACTCCCCAAGTGGCCACCATGCTTCATAAAACTCATTTCTTATCCAGTTATAATTTCATTAAAATATCTCATGTTTCCCAATTGGATAAAAAACAAATGGTATCTAAAAGTCTGCATACGAACCAGCGTCGCAGCCCTATGATTTTATCCAAATGAAAATGCATATGAGAGAGTTATTTGCACCCTTACAGCTATCACAGCTCAATTCACAATAGCCAGATACGGGATCAACACAGATACCCATCAGCGGGTGACAGAATAAAGAAAATGTGGCACACAAACACTATAGAATACTACCCATTCATAAAAATTAATGAAATTGTAAAACCTGATATACTTTTTTTAAAAATTATTTTTTAATAATCTTACTTGGTTGATTAGGGAACAGAGTGTCAAGGGCTACAGGGTGAAAGTGGGAAATACCATTGTTTCCACATCAATATCATTTTACCCTGTATCTGGGGTCAGGGGAAAAAAAAAAAAAAAAAAAAAAAGGGAAAAGCCCCACCCAACCTCCCACCCATCCCAGATCCCCAACGGGAGGCACGCTCTGAGGCTCCTGCTCATACAGTTCTGATAGTTCATCAGTTCTGGACTGCTGCCAATGTCTCAGTTCCAATCGCAATGAACCCTATTCAGAATCCACTGGCTGACAGTCTCTTCATGGTTGGGGTTCTAAGATCAGCAGTTCAGTTGGAGGGATCTCTCTCCAAAGAAACTTCATCTGAGATGATCACAGGCCTGATTCCTGCGCGAGTCTGCTAGTACACAGTCCAACACCGTCCGTCACACCGATCGGCTTATGATCATGCTGGTCGTTGGGATTGCCGGGTTCGTTCTGTTTCCAGGCCTGTCTTCCTCGTGAACCGACGGGTGTCGTAGTCCGGTTCGATCCTGCCCGCTTCATATTCGGTCCTCACGCAGACCGGTTGGAGCTGCAGCCTAGTCGGGAAGTAGTTGTCCAGCAGGGGAGCCCACATTCCCCTGTCAGCTTTGCCTCCTCCCCCTGACTATCACATGTGCTGTTTGGGCGCTGCAACCACATCTGGTACGGCTCACCTCACCTTGGCATTCCTTATTGTGTACTAGTATGTGTCGCAACCGAACCTGGCTCGACCCACACTCTGTTCTGGCGCTCGGACTCACCAGCGGGTGATGTGAACAGGTTCAGCCTGGTCTTGCCCCCAATCCATGCCATGTGTATACCAGTGGGATAATTTCCATAGCCTGTTCTGGGCTGTTTCCTATTTGTGCTGCTTGCGCTTACCTGCAGGGACTGTGTCCTGCCAGAGGAGTTGCCCAGGCTCCTCCATCAGAAACTCTCCCAGTGCCAGGTTTCACGCATACCAGTGGGTCCATGAGCCAGCCCTGTTCAGTCCACCTCCTGTCCTAGCAGGAACAGTGGTGTTTCCTGACTGTTCTTCAACCCAATCTGGTTCTTATTGTTGGACGGTGAAGGATCCTGAGGTGGAGCCGGCAGCCACACGCCAGTCAGGAGGACCCTGTGCGCGCGTGCGCGTGTCTGTGTGTGTGAGTGTGTGTGTGTGTGTGTGGTTGGGAGGGGTGTGTGTGTGTGTGTGTGTGTGTGTGTGTGTGTGTGTGTGGTTGGGAGGGGTGTTGCTGAGAGAAGGAGAGACAGAAAGAAATATCTCCTGCCCGCTGGCTGGTTCCCTCCCCAAGTGGTCGGGGCTGAGCAGAACCAAAACCAGGAGCCGGGAGCTTCTTCCCGGTCGGTCTCCGCCACACAGGCGGCTGCCGATACCGAAGGCTTTGTGCCATCCTCGACCGCTTTTCCAGGCCACAGGCAGGGAGCTGGACGGAAGTGGGGCAGCTGGGACTCGAACCGGCACCCGTATGGGATCTCGGCACGTACAGGCCGAGAAATGGAGCCACTAGGCAACCGCACACGCCTGGCCCAAGCAACAACTCTTGCCTTCCCCTCGTCTTCTTGTCTGGTCCGGGGAGATGCACGCTGTCGACATCTCTGGCCCAGGCCTTGTATGTTTGGCACATACGGCCTGATGATCTATGGGTAGCTTGCTGTTTTAGTTCAGGCAGGCCTTAACGTGCTCTCCGACGGGAGCTACGGCCTAGCTGACAGGAGGAGTGCCTGCCTGCCTGCCTGCCTGCCTGCCTGCCTGCCTGGCGTTCCCCTAGCAGGCTGGCGGGCTCCCAGCCCCAGATCTTGGGACCGTCTGGGGGCTAATGCGGTCCGGCCGGCCTGCCTGATGTAATTTTTTCACCCAGGCAGTCCCGGCGCTTTGCTGACAGCTGGGTGTTGTGGCCTAATCCGGCTGGCCCGCCCGCCCGCCCGCCCGCCCGCAACGCACCCACCCACCCGCCCAGCCATTTTGGCTCTCTTTTTGCCTGACTGGGTGCAGCGCCCTAACTTGATTCCGGTTCTCACGCTCCCTCTCCACCACCCCCACCGCACCACCCCCGGTTCTTGCGTGCGCCAGTGGGTGCTGTGGCACAATCTGAGATGGCCCACCACCAGTCCCAGCTATCGCCATTGGGCTGGGGTACGGCAACCTAGCCTGGCCTGGTCCATCCCCAGCCCTCCTGCGAACTGTGGGGTGCTAGCCAGTTCACAGTTCAATCCAGCCTGGCTTGCGCCCCAACCCGGCCTGGCTAATTATATGTGTGTTTTGGAAGGCAGCTCTTCTCTGCGTTCACATCTATCTTTCTTTTCTTTAGGATTTAGTCACTAGGCTAACATGCCGGCCGGACCCAACCAACCAACTAACCAA
>NW_026698886.1:0-23403 GCF_030435755.1 Ochotona princeps | reverse complement strand
GATGCTCTACCAGGTTCATTCCTAGATAATGCACTCAAAGGGCACTAAGCATAGAGTGTGAAAACTGAGTTTCCTTGAGAGCTGCTTGGAAGCCTGATGGTGTGTGAAGTTAGTGAGCCAAATGGAGTTGTTCTCCCACAAGAACCACTCGGCTGATCCTTCTTCAATATGCCCTTCACCAACATGCAGTGTTTCCTTGATTGAATTAGCTCTCACACCAATATTTGCGTCTAGAGCCTTTGCATTGAGGGCTATCTGAAAACGGCTGTGGCGCTGAAGTTGCCTGTGAATGTGGAGTTGGTGGCATGTGAAACCCGCATGTGGAGCATTCGTTTGTGTGGGATGCTCTACCAGGTTCATTCCTAGATAATGCACTCAAAGGGCACTAAGCATAGAGTGTGAACACTGAGTTTCCTTGAGAGCTGCTTGGAAGCCTGACGGTGTGTGAAGTTAGTGAGCCAAATGGAGTTGTTCTCCCACAAGAACCACTCGGCTGATCCTTCTTCAATATGCCCTTCACCAACATGCAGTGTTTCCTTGATTGAATTAGCTCTCACACCAATATTTGCGTCTAGAGCCTTTGCATTGAGGGCTATCTGAAAACGGCTGTGGCGCTGAAGTTGCCTGTGAATGTGGAGTTGGTGGCATGTGAAACCCGCATGTGAAGCATTCGTTTGTGTGGGATGCTCTACCAGGTTCATTCCTAGATAATGCACTCAAAGGGCACTAAGCATAGAGTGTGGAAACTGAGTTTCCTTGAGAGCTGCTTGGAAGCCTGATGGTGTGTGAAGTTAGTGAGCCAAATGGAGTTGTTCTCCCACAAGAACCACTCAGCTGATCCTTCTTCAATATGCCCTTCACCAACATGCAGTGTTTCCTTGATTGAATTAGCTCTCACACCAATATTTGCGTCTAGAGCCTTTGCATTGAGGGCTATCTGAAAAAGGCTGTGGCGCTGAAGTTGCCTGTGAATGTGGAGTTGGTGGCATGTGAAACCCGCATGTGGAGCATTCGTTTGTGTGGGATGCTGACCAAGCTTCATTTCAGTCCTAGCCACACAAAGAGCACTAAGCATAGAGTGTGAAAACTGAGTTTCCTTGAGAGCTGCTTGGAAGCCTGATGGTGTGTGAAGTTAGTGAGCCAAATGGAGTTGTTCTCCCACAAGAACCACTCGGCTGATCCTTCTTCAATATGCCCTTCACCAACATGCAGTGTTTCCTTGATTGAATTAGCTCTCACACCAATATTTGCGTCTAGATCCTTTGCATTGAGGGCTATCTGAAAACGGCTGTGGCGCTGAAGTTGCCTGTGAATGTGGAGTTGGTAGCATGTGAAACCCGCATGTGGAGCATTCGTTTGTGTGGGATGCTGACCAAGCTTCATTTCAGTCCTAGCCATACAAAGGGCACTAAGCATAGAGTGTGAAAACTGAGTTTCCTTGAGAGCTGCTTGGAAGCCTGATGGTGTGTGAAGTTAGTGAGCCAAATGGAGTTGTTCTCCCACAAGAACCACTCGGCTGATCCTTCTTCAATATGCCCTTCACCAACATGCAGTGTTTCCTTGATTGAATTAGCTCTCACACCAACATTTGCGTCTAGAGCCTTTGCATTGAGGGCTATCTGAAAACGGCTGTGGCGCTGAAGTTGCCTGTGAATGTGGAGTTGGTGGCATGTGAAACCCGCATGTGGAGCATTCGTTTGTGTGGGATGCTGACCAAGCTTCATTTCAGTCCTAGGCACACAAAGGGCACTAAGCATAGAGTGTGAAAACTGAGTTTCCTTGAGAGCTGCTTGGAAGCCTGATGGTGTGTGAAGTTAGTGAGCCAAATGGAGTTGTTCTCCCACAAGAACCACTCGGCTGATCCTTCTTCAATATGCCCTTCACCAACATGCAGTGTTTCCTTGATTGAATTAGCTCTCACACCAATATTTGCGTCTAGAGCCTTTGCATTGAGGGCTATCTGAAAACGGCTGTGGCGCTGAAGTTGCCTGTGAATGTGGAGTTGGTGGCATGTGAAACCCGCATGTGGAGCATTCGTTTGTGTGGGATGCTGACCAAGCTTCATTTCAGTCCTAGGCACACAAAGGGCACTAAGCATAGAGTGTGAAAACTGAGTTTCCTTGAGAGCTGCTTGGAAGCCTGATGGTGTGTGAAGTTAGTGAGCCAAATGGAGTTGTTCTCCCACAAGAACCACTCGGTTGATCCTTCTTCAATATGCCCTTCACCAACATGCAGTGTTTCCTTGATTGAATTAGCTCTCACACCAATATTTGCGTCTAGAGCCTTTGCATTGAGGGCTATCTGAAAACGGCTGTGGCGCTGAAGTTGCCTGTGAATGTGGAGTTGGTGGCATGTGAAACCCGCATGTGGAGCATTCGTTTGTGTGGGATGCTCTACCAGGTTCATTCCTAGATAATGCACTCAAAGGGCACTAAGCATAGAGTGTGAAAACTGAGTTTCCTTGAGAGCTGCTTGGAAGCCTGATGGTGTGTGAAGTTAGTGAGCCAAATGGAGTTGTTCTCCCACAAGAACCACTCGGCTGATCCTTCTTCAATATGCCCTTCACCAACATGCAGTGTTTCCTTGATTGAATTAGCTCTCACACCAATATTTGCGTCTAGAGCCTTTGCATTGAGGGCTATCTGAAAACGGCTGTGGCGCTGAAGTTGCCTGTGAATGTGGAGTTGGTGGCATGTGAAACCCGCATGTGGAGCATTCGTTTGTGTGGGATGCTGACCAAGCTTCATTTCATTCCTAGGCACACATAGAGCACTAAGCATAGAGTGTGAAAACTGAGTTTCCTTGAGAGCTGCTTGGAAGCCTGATGGTGTGTGAAGTTAGTGAGCCAAATGGAGTTGTTCTCCCACAAGAACCACTCGGCTAATCCTTCTTCAATATGCCCTTCACCAACATGCAGTGTTTCCTTGTTTGAATTAGCTCTCACACCAATATTTGCGTCTAGAGCCTTTGCATTGTGGGCTATCTGAAAACGGCTGTGGCGCTGAAGTTGCCTGTGAATGTGGAGTTGGTGGCATGTGAAACCCGCATGTGGAGCATTCGTTTGTGTGGGATGCTCTACAAGGTTCATTCCTAGATAATGCACTCAAAGGGCACTAAGCATAGAGTGTGAAAACTGAGTTTCCTTGAGAGCTGCTTGGAAGCCTGATGGTGTGTGAAGTTAGTGAGCCAAATGGAGTTGTTCTCCCACAAGAACCACTCGGCTGATCCTTCTTCAATATGCCCTTCACCAACATGCAGTGTTTCCTTGATTGAATTAGCTCTCACACCAATATTTGCGTCTAGAGCCTTTGCATTGAGGGCTATCTGAAAACGGCTGTGGCGCTGAAGTTGCCTGTGAATGTGGAGTTGGTGGCATGTGAAACCCGCATGTGGAGCATTCGTTTGTGTGGGATGCTCTACCAGGTTCATTCCTAGATAATGCACTCAAAGGGCACTAAGCATAGAGTGTGAAAACTGAGTTTCCTTGAGAGCTGCTTGGAAGCCTGATGGTGTGTGAAGTTAGTGAGCCAAATGGAGTTGTTCTCCCACAAGAACCACTCGGCTGATCCTTCTTCAATATGCCCTTCACCAACATGCAGTGTTTCCTTGATTGAATTAGCTCTCACACCAATATTTGCGTCTAGAGCCTTTGCATTGAGGGCTATCTGAAAACGGCTGTGGCGCTGAAGTTGCCTGTGAATGTGGAGTTGGTGGCATGTGAAACCCGCATGTGGAGCATTCGTTTGTGTGGGATGCTCTTCCAGGTTCATTCCTAGATAATGCACTCAAAGGGCACTAAGCATAGAGTGTGGAAACTGAGTTTTCTTGAGAGCTGCTTGGAAGCCTGATGGTGTGTGAAGTTAGTGAGCCAAATGGAGTTGTTCTCCCACAAGAACCACTCGGCTGATCCTTCTTCAATATGCCCTTCACCAACATGCAGTGTTTCCTTGATTGAATTAGCTCTCACACCAATATTTGCGTCTAGAGCCTTTGCATTGAGGGCTATCTGAAAACGGCTGTGGCGCTGAAGTTGCCTGTGAATGTGGAGTTGGTGGCATGTGAAACCCGCATGTGGAGCATTCGTTTGTGTGGGATGCTCTACCAGGTTCATTCCTAGATAATGCACTCAAAGGGCACTAAACATAGAGTTTGGAATCTGAGTTTCCTTGAGAGCTGCTTGGAAGCCTGATGGTGTGTGAAGTTAGTGAGCCAAATGGAGTTGTTCTCCCACAAGAACCACTCAGCTGATCCTTCTTCAATATGCCCTTCACCAACATGCAGTGTTTCCTTGATTGAATTAGCTCTCACACCAATATTTGCGTCTAGAGCCTTTGCATTGAGGGCTATCTGAAAACGGCTGTGGCGCTGAAGTTGCCTGTGAATGTGGAGTTGGTGGCATGTGAAACCCGCATGTGGAGCATTCGTTTGTGTGGGATGCTGACCAAGCTTCATTTCATTCCTAGGCACACATAGAGCACTAAGCATAGAGTGTGAAAACTGAGTTTCCTTGAGAGCTGCTTGGAAGCCTGATGGTGTGTGAAGTTAGTGAGCCAAATGGAGTTGTTCTCCCACAAGAACCACTCGGCTAATCCTTCTTCAATATGCCCTTCACCAACATGCAGTGTTTCCTTGTTTGAATTAGCTCTCACACCAATATTTGCGTCTAGAGCCTTTGCATTGTGGGCTATCTGAAAACGGCTGTGGCGCTGAAGTTGCCTGTGAATGTGGAGTTGGTGGCATGTGAAACCCGCATGTGGAGCATTCGTTTGTGTGGGATGCTCTACAAGGTTCATTCCTAGATAATGCACTCAAAGGGCACTAAGCATAGAGTGTGAAAACTGAGTTTCCTTGAGAGCTGCTTGGAAGCCTGATGGTGTGTGAAGTTAGTGAGCCAAATGGAGTTGTTCTCCCACAAGAACCACTCGGCTGATCCTTCTTCAATATGCCCTTCACCAACATGCAGTGTTTCCTTGATTGAATTAGCTCTCACACCAATATTTGCGTCTAGAGCCTTTGCATTGAGGGCTATCTGAAAACGGCTGTGGCGCTGAAGTTGCCTGTGAATGTGGAGTTGGTGGCATGTGAAACCCGCATGTGGAGCATTCGTTTGTGTGGGATGCTCTACCAGGTTCATTCCTAGATAATGCACTCAAAGGGCACTAAGCATAGAGTGTGAAAACTGAGTTTCCTTGAGAGCTGCTTGGAAGCCTGATGGTGTGTGAAGTTAGTGAGCCAAATGGAGTTGTTCTCCCACAAGAACCACTCGGCTGATCCTTCTTCAATATGCCCTTCACCAACATGCAGTGTTTCCTTGATTGAATTAGCTCTCACACCAATATTTGCGTCTAGAGCCTTTGCATTGAGGGCTATCTGAAAACGGCTGTGGCGCTGAAGTTGCCTGTGAATGTGGAGTTGGTGGCATGTGAAACCCGCATGTGGAGCATTCGTTTGTGTGGGATGCTCTACCAGGTTCATTCCTAGATAATGCACTCAAAGGGCACTAAGCATAGAGTGTGAAAACTGAGTTTCCTTGAGAGCTGCTTGGAAGCCTGATGGTGTGTGAAGTTAGTGAGCCAAATGGAGTTGTTCTCCCACAAGAACCACTCGGCTGATCCTTCTTCAATATGCCCTTCACCAACATGCAGTGTTTCCTTGATTGAATTAGCTCTCACACCAATATTTGCGTCTAGAGCCTTTGCATTGAGGGCTATCTGAAAACGGCTGTGGCGCTGAAGTTGCCTGTGAATGTGGAGTTGGTGGCATGTGAAACCCGCATGTGGAGCATTCGTTTGTGTGGGATGCTCTACCAGGTTCATTCCTAGATAATGCACTCAAAGGGCACTAAGCATAGAGTGTGGAAACTGAGTTTTCTTGAGAGCTGCTTGGAAGCCTGATGGTGTGTGAAGTTAGTGAGCCAAATGGAGTTGTTCTCCCACAAGAACCACTCGGCTGATCCTTCTTCAATATGCCCTTCACCAACATGCAGTGTTTCCTTGATTGAATTAGCTCTCACACCAATATTTGCGTCTAGAGCCTTTGCATTGAGGGCTATCTGAAAACGGCTGTGGCGCTGAAGTTGCCTGTGAATGTGGAGTTGGTGGCATGTGAAACCCGCATGTGGAGCATTCGTTTGTGTGGGATGCTCTACCAGGTTCATTCCTAGATAATGCACTCAAAGGGCACTAAACATAGAGTTTGGAATCTGAGTTTCCTTGAGAGCTGCTTGGAAGCCTGATGGTGTGTGAAGTTAGTGAGCCAAATGGAGTTGTTCTCCCACAAGAACCACTCAGCTGATCCTTCTTCAATATGCCCTTCACCAACATGCAGTGTTTCCTTGATTGAATTAGCTCTCACACCAATATTTGCGTCTAGAGCCTTTGCATTGAGGGCTATCTGAAAACGGCTGTGGCGCTGAAGTTGCCTGTGAATGTGGAGTTGGTGGCATGTGAAACCCGCATGTGGAGCATTCGTTTGTGTGGGATGCTGACCAAGCTTCATTTCATTCCTAGGCACACATAGAGCACTAAGCATAGAGTGTGAAAACTGAGTTTCCTTGAGAGCTGCTTGGAAGCCTGATGGTGTGTGAAGTTAGTGAGCCAAATGGAGTTGTTCTCCCACAAGAACCACTCGGCTAATCCTTCTTCAATATGCCCTTCACCAACATGCAGTGTTTCCTTGTTTGAATTAGCTCTCACACCAATATTTGCGTCTAGAGCCTTTGCATTGTGGGCTATCTGAAAACGGCTGTGGCGCTGAAGTTGCCTGTGAATGTGGAGTTGGTGGCATGTGAAACCCGCATGTGGAGCATTCGTTTGTGTGGGATGCTCTACAAGGTTCATTCCTAGATAATGCACTCAAAGGGCACTAAGCATAGAGTGTGAAAACTGAGTTTCCTTGAGAGCTGCTTGGAAGCCTGATGGTGTGTGAAGTTAGTGAGCCAAATGGAGTTGTTCTCCCACAAGAACCACTCGGCTGATCCTTCTTCAATATGCCCTTCACCAACATGCAGTGTTTCCTTGATTGAATTAGCTCTCACACCAATATTTGCGTCTAGAGCCTTTGCATTGAGGGCTATCTGAAAACGGCTGTGGCGCTGAAGTTGCCTGTGAATGTGGAGTTGGTGGCATGTGAAACCCGCATGTGGAGCATTCGTTTGTGTGGGATGCTCTACCAGGTTCATTCCTAGATAATGCACTCAAAGGGCACTAAGCATAGAGTGTGAAAACTGAGTTTCCTTGAGAGCTGCTTGGAAGCCTGATGGTGTGTGAAGTTAGTGAGCCAAATGGAGTTGTTCTCCCACAAGAACCACTCGGCTGATCCTTCTTCAATATGCCCTTCACCAACATGCAGTGTTTCCTTGATTGAATTAGCTCTCACACCAATATTTGCGTCTAGAGCCTTTGCATTGAGGGCTATCTGAAAACGGCTGTGGCGCTGAAGTTGCCTGTGAATGTGGAGTTGGTGGCATGTGAAACCCGCATGTGGAGCATTCGTTTGTGTGGGATGCTCTACCAGGTTCATTCCTAGATAATGCACTCAAAGGGCACTAAGCATAGAGTGTGGAAACTGAGTTTTCTTGAGAGCTGCTTGGAAGCCTGATGGTGTGTGAAGTTAGTGAGCCAAATGGAGTTGTTCTCCCACAAGAACCACTCGGCTGATCCTTCTTCAATATGCCCTTCACCAACATGCAGTGTTTCCTTGATTGAATTAGCTCTCACACCAATATTTGCGTCTAGAGCCTTTGCATTGAGGGCTATCTGAAAACGGCTGTGGCGCTGAAGTTGCCTGTGAATGTGGAGTTGGTGGCATGTGAAACCCGCATGTGGAGCATTCGTTTGTGTGGGATGCTCTACCAGGTTCATTCCTAGATAATGCACTCAAAGGGCACTAAACATAGAGTTTGGAATCTGAGTTTCCTTGAGAGCTGCTTGGAAGCCTGATGGTGTGTGAAGTTAGTGAGCCAAATGGAGTTGTTCTCCCACAAGAACCACTCAGCTGATCCTTCTTCAATATGCCCTTCACCAACATGCAGTGTTTCCTTGATTGAATTAGCTCTCACACCAATATTTGCGTCTAGAGCCTTTGCATTGAGGGCTATCTGAAAACGGCTGTGGCGCTGAAGTTGCCTGTGAATGTGGAGTTGGTGGCATGTGAAACCCGCATGTGGAGCATTCGTTTGTGTGTTATGCTCTCCAAGCTTCATTTCAGTCCTAGGCACACAAAGGGCACTAAGCATAGAGTGTGAAAACTGAGTTTCCTTGAGAGCTGCTTGGAAGCCTGATGGTGTGTGAAGTTAGTGAGCCAAATGGAGTTGTTCTCCCACAAGAACCACTCGGCTGATCCTTCTTCAATATGCCCTTCACCAACATGCAGTGTTTCCTTGATTGAATTAGCTCTCACACCAATATTTGCGTCTAGAGCCTTTGCATTGAGGGCTATCTGAAAACGGCTGTGGCGCTGAAGTTGCCTGTGAATGTGGAGTTGGTGGCATGTGAAACCCGCATGTGGAGCATTCGTTTGTGTGGGATGCTCTACCAGGTTCATTCCTAGATAATGCACTCAAAAGGCACTAAGCATAGAGTGTGGAAACTGAGTTTCCTTGAGAGCTGCTTGGAAGCCTGATGGTGTGTGAAGTTAGTGAGCCAAATAGAGTTGTTCTCCCACAAGAACCACTCGGCTGATCCTTCTTCAATATGCCCTTCACCAACATGCAGTGTTTCCTTGATTGAATTAGCTCTCACACCAATATTTGCGTCTAGAGCCTTTGCATTGAGGGCTATCTGAAAACGGCTGTGGCGCTGAAGTTGCCTGTGAATGTGGAGTTGGTGGCATGTGAAACCCGCATGTGGAGCATTCGTTTGTGTGGGATGCTGACCAAGCTTCATTTCAGTCCTAGCCACACAAAGGGCACTAAGCATAGAGTGTAAAAACTGAGTTTCCTTGAGAGCTGCTTGGAAGCCTGATGGTGTGTGAAGTTAGGGAGCCAAATGGAGTTGTTCTCCCACAAGAACCACTCGGCTGATCCTTCTTCAATATGCCCTTCACCAACATGCAGTGTTTCCTTGATTGAATTAGCTCTCACACCAATATTTGCGTCTAGAGCCTTTGCATTGAGGGCTATCTGAAAACGGCTGTGGCGCTGAAGTTGCCTGTGAATGTGGAGTTGGTGGCATGTGAAACCCGCATGTGGAGCATTCGTTTGTGTGGGATGCTCTACCAGGTTAATTCCTAGATAATGCACTCAAAGGGCACTAAACATAGAGTGTGAAAACTGAGTTTCCTTGAGAGCTGCTTGGAAGCCTGATGGTGTGTGAAGTTAGGGAGCCAAATGGAGTTGTTCTCCCACAAGAACCACTCGGCTGATCCTTCTTCAATATGCCCTTCACCAACATGCAGTGTTTCCTTGATTGAATTAGCTCTCACACCAATATTTGCGTCTAGAGCCTTTGCATTGAGGGCTATCTGAAAATGGCTGTGGCGCTGAAGTTGCCTGTGAATGTGGAGTTGGTGGCATGTGAAACCCGCATGTGGAGCATTCGTTTGTGTGGGATGCTGACCAAGCTTCATTTCAGTCCTAGCCACACAAAGGGCACTAAGCATAGAGTGTGAAAACTGAGTTTCCTTGAGAGCTGCTTGGAAGCCTGATGGTGTGTGAAGTTAGTGAGCCAAATGGAGTTGTTCTCCCACAAGAACCACTCGGCTGATCCTTCTTCAATATGCCCTTCAGCAACATGCAGTGTTTCCTTGATTGAATTAGCTCTCACACCAATATTTGCGTCTAGAGCCTTTGCATTGAGGGCTATCTGAAAACGGCTGTGGTGCTGAAGTTGCCTGTGAATGTGGAATTGGTGGCATGTGAAACCCGCATGTGGAGCATTCGTTTGTGTGGGATGCTCTACCAGGTTCATTCCTAGATAATGCACTCAAAGGGCACTAAACATAGAGTGTGAAAACTAAGTTTCCTTGAGAGCTGCTTGGAAGCCTGATGGTGTGTGAAGTTAGTGAGCCAAATGGAGTTGTTCTCCCACAAGAACCACTCGGCTGATCCTTCTTCAATATGCCCTTCACCAACATGCGGTGTTTCCTTGATTGAATTAGCTCTCACACCAATATTTGTGTCTAGTGCCTTTGCATTGAGGGCTATCTGAAAACGGCTGTGGTGCTGAAGTTGCCTGTGAGTGTGGAGTTGGTGGCATGTGAAACCCGCATGTGGAGCATTCGTTTGTGTGGGATGCTCTACCAGGTTCATTTCAGTCCAAGGCACTCAAAGGGCACTAAGCATAGAGTGTGAAAACTGAGTTTCCTTGAGAGCTGCTTGGAAGCCTGATGGTGTGTGAAGTTAGTGAGCCAAATGGAGTTGTTCTCCCACAAGAACCACTCGGCTGATCCTTCTTCAATATGCCCTTCACCAACATGCAGTGTTTCCTTGATTGAATTAGCTCTCACACCAATATTTGCATCTAGAGCCTTTGCATTGTGGGCTATCTGAAAACGGCTGTGGCGCTGAAGTTGCCTGTGAATGTGGAGTTGGTGGCATGTGAAACCCGCATGTGGAGCATTCGTTTGTGTGGGATGCTGACCAAGCTTCATTTCAGTCCTAGGCACACAAAGGGCACTAAGCATAGAGTGTGAAAACTGAGTTTCCTTGAGAGCTGCTTGGAAGCCTGATGGTGTGTGAAGTTAGTGAGCCAAATGGAGTTGTTCTCCCACAAGAACCACTCGGCTGATCCTTCTTCAATATGCCCTTCACCAACATGCAGTGTTTCCTTGATTGAATTAGCTCTCACACCAATATTTGCGTCTAGAGCCTTTGCATTGAGGGCTATCTGAAAACGGCTGTGGCGCTGAAGTTGCCTGTGAATGTGGAGTTGGTGGCATGTGAAACCCGCATGTGGAGCATTCGTTTGTGTGGGATGCTCTACCAGGTTCATTCCTAGATAATGCACTCAAAGGGCACTAAACATAGAGTGTGAAAACTGAGTTTCCTTGAGAGCTGCTTGGAAGCCTGATGGTGTGTGAAGTTAGTGAGCCAAATGGAGTTGTTCTCCCACAAGAACCACTCGGCTGATCCTTCTTCAATATGCCCTTCACCAACATGCAGTGTTTCCTTGATTGAATTAGCTCTCACACCAATATTTGCGTCTAGAGCCTTTGCATTGAGGGCTATCTGAAAACGGCTGTGGCGCTGAAGTTGCCTGTGAATGTGGAGTTGGTGGCATGTGAAACCCGCATGTGAAGCATTCGTTTGTGTGGGATGCTCTACCAGGTTCATTCCTAGATAATGCACTCAAAGGGCACTAAGCATAGAGTGTGGAAACTGAGTTTCCTTGAGAGCTGCTTGGAAGCCTGATAGTGTGTGAAGTTAGGGAGCCAAATGGAGTTGTTCTCCCACAAGAACCACTCGGCTGATCCTTCTTCAATATGCCCTTCACCTACATGCAGTGTTTCCTTGATTGAATTAGCTCTCACACCAATATTTGCGTCTAGAGCCTTTGCATTGAGGGCTATCTGAAAACGGCTGTGGCGCTGAAGTTGCCTGTGAATGTGGAGTTGGTGGCATGTGAAACCCGCATGTGAAGCATTCGTTTGTGTGGGATGCTCTACCAGGTTCATTCCTAGATAATGCACTCAAAGGGCACTAAGCATAGAGTGTGGAATCTGAGTTTCCTTGAGAGCTGCTTGGAAGCCTGATGGTGTGTGAAGTTAGTGAGCCAAATGGAGTTGTTCTCCCACAAGAACCACTCGGCTGATCCTTCTTCAATATGCCCTTCACCAACATGCAGTGTTTCCTTGATTGAATTAGCTCTCACACCAATATTTGCGTCTAGAGCCTTTGCATTGAGGGCTATCTGAAAACGGCTGTGGCGCTGAAGTTGCCTGTGAATGTGGAGTTGGTGGCATGTGAAACCCGCATGTGGAGCATTCGTTTGTGTGGGATGCTGACCAAGCTTCATTTCAGTCCTAGGCACACAAAGGGCACTAAGCATAGAGTGTGAAAACTGAGTTTCCTTGAGAGCTGCTTGGAAGCCTGATGGTGTGTGAAGTTAGTGAGCCAAATGGAGTTGTTCTCCCACAAGAACCACTCGGTTGATCCTTCTTCAATATTCCCTTCACTAACATGCAGTGTTTCCTTGATTGAATTAGCTCTCACACCAATATTTGCGTCTAGAGGCTTTGCATTGTGGGCTATCTGAAAACGGCTGTGGCGCTGAAGTTGCCTGTGAATGTGGAGTTGGTGGCATGTGAAACCCGCATGTGGAGCATTCGTTTGTGTGGGATGCTCTACCAGGTTCATTCCTAGATAATTCACTCAAAGGGCACTAAACATAGAGTGTGAAAACTGAGTTTCCTTGAGAGCTGCTTGGAAGCCTGATGGTGTGTGAAGTTAGTGAGCCAAATGGAGTTGTTCTCCCACAAGAACAACTCGGCTGATCCTTCTTCAATATGCCCTTCACCAACATGCAGTGTTTCCTTGATTGAATTAGCTCTCACACCAATATTTGCGTCTAGAGCCTTTGCATTGAGGGCTATCTGAAAACGGCTGTGGCGCTGAAGTTGCCTGTGAATGTGGAGTTGGTGGCATGTGAAACCCGCATGTGGAGCATTCGTTTGTGTGGGATGCTGACCAAGCTTCATTTCAGTCCTAGCCACACAAAGGGCACTAAGCATAGAGTGTGAAAACTGAGTTTCCTTGAGAGCTGCTTGGAAGCCTGATGGTGTGTGAAGTTAGTGAGCCAAATGGAGTTGTTCTCCCACAAGAACCACTCGGCTGATCCTTCTTCAATATGCCCTTCACCAACATGCAGTGTTTCCTTGATTGAATTAGCTCTCACACCAATATTTGCGTCTAGAGCCTTTGCATTGAGGGCTATCTGAAAACGGCTGTGGCGCTGAAGTTGCCTGTGAATGTGGAGTTGGTGGCATGTGAAACCCGCATGTGGAGCATTCGTTTGTGTGGGATGCTGACCAAGCTTCATTTCAGTCCTAGGCACACAAAGGGCACTAAGCATAGAGTGTGCAACCTGAGTTTCCTTGAGAGCTGCTTGGAAGCCTGATGGTGTGTGAAGTTTGTGAGCCAAATGGAGTTGTTCTCCCACAAGAACCACTCGGCTGATCCTTCTTCAATATGCCCTTCACCAACATGCAGTGTTTCCTTGATTGAATTAGCTCTCACACCAATATTTGCGTCTAGAGCCTTTGCATTGAGGGCTATCTGAAAACGGCTGTGGCGCTGAAGTTGCCTGTGAATGTGGAGTTGGTGGCATGTGAAAACCGCATGTGGAGCATTCGTTTGTGTGGGATGCTCTACCAGGTTCATTCCTAGATAATGCACTCAAAGGGCACTAAACATAGAGTGTGAAAACTAAGTTTCCTTGAGAGCTGCTTGGAAGCCTGATGGTGTGTGAAGTTAGTGAGCCAAATGGAGTTGTTCTCCCACAAGAACCACTCGGCTGATCCTTCTTCAATATGCCCTTCACCAACATGCAGTGTTTCCTTGATTGAATTAGCTCTCACACCAATATTTGTGTCTAGTGCCTTTGCATTGAGGGCTATCTGAAAACGGCTGTGGTGCTGAAGTTGCCTGTGAATGTGGAGTTGGTGGCATGTGAAACCCGCATGTGGAGCATTCGTTTGTGTGGGATGCTCTACCAGGTTCATTTCAGTCCTAGGCACTCAAAGGGCACTAAGCATAGAGTGTGAAAACTGAGTTTCCTTGAGAGCTGCTTGGAAGCCTGATGGTGTGTGAAGTTAGTGAGCCAAATGGAGTTGTTCTCCCACAAGAACCACTCGGCTGATCCTTCTTCAATATGCCCTTCACCAACATGCAGTGTTTCCTTGATTGAATTAGCTCTCACACCAATATTTGCGTCTAGAGCCTTTGCATTGAGGGCTATCTGAAAACGGCTGTGGCGCTGAAGTTGCCTGTGAATGTGGAGTTGGTGGCATGTGAAACCCGCATGTGGAGCATTCGTTTGTGTGGGATGCTGACCAAGCTTCATTTCAGTCCTAGCCACACAAAGAGCACTAAGCATAGAGTGTGAAAACTGAGTTTCCTTGAGAGCTGCTTGGAAGCCTGATGGTGTGTGAAGTTAGTGAGCCAAATGGAGTTGTTCTCCCACAAGAACCACTCGGCTGATCCTTCTTCAATATGCCCTTCACCAACATGCAGTGTTTCCTTGATTGAATTAGCTCTCACACCAATATTTGCGTCTAGAGCCTTTGCATTGAGGGCTATCTGAAAACGGCTGTGGCGCTGAAGTTGCCTGTGAATGTGGAGTTGGTGGCATGTGAAACCCGCATGTGGAGCATTCGTTTGTGTGGGATGCTGACCAAGCTTCATTTCAGTCCTAGGCACACAAAGGGCACTAAGCATAGAGTGTGAAAACTGAGTTTCCTTGAGAGCTGCTTGGAAGCCTGATGGTGTGTGAAGTTAGTGAGCCAAATGGAGTTGTTCTCCCACAAGAACCACTCGGCTGATCCTTCTTCAATATGCCCTTCACCAACATGCAGTGTTTCCTTGATTGAATTAGCTCTCACACCAATATTTGCGTCTAGAGCCTTTGCATTGAGGGCTATCTGAAAACGGCTGTGGCGCTGAAGTTGCCTGTGAATGTGGAGTTGGTGGCATGTGAAACCCGCATGTGGAGCATTCGTTTGTGTGGGATGCTGAACAAGCTTCATTTCAGTCCTAGGCACACAAAGAGCACTAAGCATAGAGTGTGCAACCTGAGTTTCCTTGAGAGCTGCTTGGAAGCCTGATGGTGTGTGAAGTTTGTGAGCCAAATGGAGTTGTTCTCCCACAAGAACCACTCGGCTGATCCTTCTTCAATATGCCCTTCACCAACATGCAGTGTTTCCTTGATTGAATTAGCTCTCACACCAATATTTGCGTCTAGAGCCTTTGCATTGAGGGCTATCTGAAAACGGCTGTGGTGCTGAAGTTGCCTGTGAATGTGGAGTTGGTGGCATGTGAAAACCGCATGTGGAGCATTCGTTTGTGTGGGATGCTCTACCAGGTTCATTCCTAGATAATTCACTCAAAGGGCACTAAACATAGAGTGTGAAAACTAAGTTTCCTTGAGAGCTGCTTGGAAGCCTGATGGTGTGTGAAGTTAGTGAGCCAAATGGAGTTGTTCTCCCACAAGAACCACTCGACTGATCCTTCTTCAATATGCCCTTCACCAACATGCAGTGTTTCCTTGATTGAATTAGCTCTCACACCAATATTTGTGTCTAGTGCCTTTGCATTGAGGGCTATCTGAAAACGGCTGTGGTGCTGAAGTTGCCTGTGAATGTGGAGTTGGTGGCATGTGAAACCCGCATGTGGAGCATTCGTTTGTGTGGGATGCTCTACCAGGTTCTTTTCAGTCCTAGGCACTCAAAGGGCACTAAGCATAGAGTGTGAAAACTGAGTTTCCTTGAGAGCTGCTTGGAAGCCTGATGGTGTGTGAAGTTAGTGAGCCAAATGGAGTTGTTCTCCCACAAGAACCACTCGGCTGATCCTTCTTCAATATGCCCTTCACCAACATGCAGTGTTTCCTTGATTGAATTAGCTCTCACACCAATATTTGCGTCTAGAGCCTTTGCATTGAGGGCTATCTGAAAATGGCTGTGGCGCTGAAGTTGCCTGTGAATGTGGAGTTGGTGGCATGTGAAACCCGCATGTGGAGCATTCGTTTGTGTGGGATGCTCTACCAGGTTCATTCCTAGATAATGCACTCAAAGGGCACTAAGCATAGAGTGTGAAAACTGAGTTTCCTTGAGAGCTGCTTGGAAGCCTGATGGTGTGTGAAGTTAGTGAGCCAAATGGAGTTGTTCTCCCACAAGAACCACTCGGCTGATCCTTCTTCAATATGCCCTTCACCAACATGCAGTGTTTCCTTGATTGAATTAGCTCTCACACCAATATTTGCGTCTAGAGCCTTTGCATTGAGGGCTATCTGAAAACGGCTGTGGCGCTGAAGTTGCCTGTGAATGTGGAGTTGGTGGCATGTGAAACCCGCATGTGGAGCATTCGTTTGTGTGGGATGCTGACCAAGCTTCATTTCAGTCCTAGGCACACAAAGGGCACTAAGCATAGAGTGTGAAAACTGAGTTTCCTTGAGAGCTGCTTGGAAGCCTGACGGTGTGTGAAGTTAGTGAGCCAAATGGAGTTGTTCTCCCACAAGAACCACTCGGCTGATCCTTCTTCAATATGCCCTTCACCAACATGCAGTGTTTCCTTGATTGAATTAGCTCTCACACCAATATTTACGTCTAGAGCCTTTGCATTGAGGGCTATCTGAAAACGGCTGTGGCGCTGGAGTTTCCTGTGAATGTGGAGTTGGTGGCATGTGAAACCCGCATGTGAAGCATTCGTTTGTGTGGGATGCTCTACCAGGTTCATTCCTAGATAATGCACTCAAAGGGCACTAAGCATAGAGTGTGGAATCTGAGTTTCCTTGAGAGCTGCTCGGAAGCCTGATGGTGTGTGAAGTTAGTGAGCCAAATGGAGTTGTTCTCCCACAAGAACCACTCAGCTGATCCTTCTTCAATATGCCCTTCACCAACATGCAGTGTTTCCTTGATTGAATTAGCTCTCACACCAATATTTGCGTCTAGAGCCTTTGCATTGAGGGCTATCTGAAAACGGCTGTGGCGCTGAAGTTGCCTGTGAATGTGGAGTTGGTGGCATGTGAAACCCGCATGTGGAGCATTCGTTTGTGTGGGATGCTGACCAAGCTTCATTTCAGTCCTAGCCACACAAAGAGCACTAAGCATAGAGTGTGAAAACTGAGTTTCCTTGAGAGCTGCTTGGAAGCCTGATGGTGTGTGAAGTTAGTGAGCCAAATGGAGTTGTTCTCCCACAAGAACCACTCGGTTGATCCTTCTTCAATATGCCCTTCACCAACATGCAGTGTTTCCTTGATTGAATTAGCTCTCACACCAATATTTGCGTCTAGAGCCTTTGCATTGTGGGCTATCTGAAAACGGCTGTGGCGCTGAAGTTGCCTGTGAATGTGGAGTTGGTGGCATGTGAAACCCGCATGTGGAGCATTCGTTTGTGTGGGATGCTCTACCAGGTTCATTCCTAGATAATGCACTCAAAGGGCACTAAGCATAGAGTGTGAAAACTGAGTTTCCTTGAGAGCTGCTTGGAAGCCTGATGGTGTGTGAAGTTAGTGAGCCAAATGGAGTTGTTCTCCCACAAGAACCACTCGGCTGATCCTTCTTCAATATGCCCTTCACCAACATGCAGTGTTTCCTTGATTGAATTAGCTCTCACACCAATATTTGCGTCTAGAGCCTTTGCATTGAGGGCTATCTGAAAACGGCTGTGGCGCTGAAGTTGCCTGTGAATGTGGAGTTGGTGGCATGTGAAACCCGCATGTGGAGCATTCGTTTGTGTGGGATGCTGACCAAGCTTCATTTCATTCCTAGGCACACTAAGGGCACTAAGCATAGAGTGTGAAAACTGAGTTTCCTTGAGAGCTGCTTGGAAGCCTGATGGTGTGTGAAGTTAGTGAGCCAAATGGAGTTGTTCTCCCACAAGAACCACTCGGCTGATCCTTCTTCAATATGCCCTTCACCAACATGCAGTGTTTCCTTGATTGAATTAGCTCTCACACCAATATTTGCGTCTAGAGCCTTTGCATTGTGGGCTATCTGAAAATGGCTGTGGCGCTGAAGTTGCCTGTGAATGTGGAGTTGGTGGCATGTGAAATCCGCATGTGGAGCATTCGTTTGTGTGGGATGCTCTACAAGGTTCATTCCTAGATAATGCACTCAAAGGGCACTAAACATAGAGTGTGAAAACTGAGTTTCCTTGAGAGCTGCTTGGAAGCCTGATGGTGTGTGAAGTTAGTGAGCCAAATGGAGTTGTTCTCCCACAAGAACCACTCAGCTGATCCTTCTTCAATATGCCCTTCACCAACATGCAGTGTTTCCTTGATTGAATTAGCTCTCACACCAATATTTGCGTCTAGAGCCTTTGCATTGAGGGCTATCTGAAAACGGCTGTGGCGCTGAAGTTGCCTGTGAATGTGGAGTTGGTGGCATGTGAAACCCGCATGTGGAGCATTCGTTTGTGTGGGATGCTCTACCAGGTTCATTCCTAGATAATGCACTCAAAGGGCACTAAACATAGAGTGTGAAAACTGAGTTTCCTTGAGAGCTGCTTGGAAGCCTGATGGTGTGTGAAGTTAGTGAGCCAAATGGAGTTGTTCTCCCACAAGAAGCACTCGGCTGATCCTTCTTCAATATGCCCTTCACCAACATGCAGTGTTTCCTTGATTGAATTAGCTCTCACACCAATATTTGCGTCTAGAGCCTTTGCATTGAGGGCTATCTGAAAACGGCTGTGGCGCTGAAGTTGCCTGTGAATGTGGAGTTGGTGGCATGTGAAACCCGCATGTGGAGCATTCGTTTGTGTTTGATGCTCTACCAGGTTCATTCCTAGATAATGCACTCAAAGGGCACTAAGCATAGAGTGTGAAAACTGAGTTTCCTTGAGAGCTGCTTGGAAGCCTGATGGTGTGTGAAGTTAGTGAGCCAAATGGAGTTGTTCTCCCACAAGAACCACTCGGCTGATCCTTCTTCAATATGCCCTTCACCAACATGCAGTGTTTCCTTGATTGAATTAGCTCTCACACCAATATTTGCGTCTAGAGCCTTTGCATTGAGGGCTATCTGAAAACGGCTGTGGCGCTGAAGTTGCCTGTGAATGTGGAGTTGGTGGCATGTGAAACCCGCATGTGGAGCATTCGTTTGTGTGGGATGCTGACCAAGCTTCATTTCAGTCCTAGGCACACAAAGGGCACTAAGCATAGAGTGTGAAAACTGAGTTTCCTTGAGAGCTGCTTGGAAGCCTGATGGTGTGTGAAGTTAGTGAGCCAAATGGAGTTGTTCTCCCACAAGAACCACTCGGCTGATCCTTCTTCAATATGCCCTTCACCAACATGCAGTGTTTCCTTGATTGAATTAGCTCTCACACCAATATTTGCGTCTAGAGCCTTTGCATTGAGGGCTATCTGAAAACGGCTGTGGCGATGAAGTTGCCTGTGAATGTGGAGTTGGTGGCATGTGAAACCCGCATGTGGAGCATTCGTTTGTGTGGGATGCTGACCAAGCTTCATTTCAGTCCTAGGCACACAAAGGGCACTAAGCATAGAGTGTGAAAACTGAGTTTCCTTGAGAGCTGCTTGGAAGCCTGATGGTGTGTGAAGTTAGTGAGCCAAATGGAGTTGTTCTCCCACAAGAACCACTCAGCTGATCCTTCTTCAATATGCCCTTCACCAACATGCAGTGTTTCCTTGATTGAATTAGCTCTCACACCAATATTTGCGTCTAGAGCCTTTGCATTGAGGGCTATCTGAAAACGGCTGTGGCGCTGAAGTTGCCTGTGAATGTGGAGCTGGTGGCATGTGAAACCCGCATGTGGAGCATTCGTTTGTGTGGGATGCTGACCAAGCTTCATTTCAGTCCTAGGCACACAAAAGGCACTAAGCATAGAGTGTGAAAACTGAGTTTCCTTGAGAGCTGCTTGGAAGCCTGATGGTGTGTGAAGTTAGTGAGCCAAATGGAGTTGTTCTCCCACAAGAACCACTCGGCTGATCCTTCTTCAATATGCCCTTCACCAACATGCAGTGTTTCCTTGATTGAATTAGCTCTCACACCAATATTTGCGTCTAGAGCCTTTGCATTGAGGGCTATCTGAAAACGGCTGTGGTGCTGAAGTTGCCTGTGAATGTGGAGTTGGTGGCATGTGAAAACCGCATGTGGAGCATTCGTTTGTGTGGGATGCTCTACCAGGTTCATTCCTAGATAATTCACTCAAAGGGCACTAAACATAGAGTGTGAAAACTAAGTTTCCTTGAGAGCTGCTTGGAAGCCTGATGGTGTGTGAAGTTAGTGAGCCAAATGGAGTTGTTCTCCCACAAGAACCACTCGGCTGATCCTTCTTCAATATGCCCTTCACCAACATGCAGTGTTTCCTTGATTGAATTAGCTCTCACACCAATATTTGTGTCTAGTGCCTTTGCATTGAGGGCTATCTGAAAACGGCTGTGGTGCTGAAGTTGCCTGTGAATGTGGAGTTGGTGGCATGTGAAACCCGCATGTGGAGCATTCGTTTGTGTGGGATGCTCTACCAGGTTCTTTTCAGTCCTAGGCACTCAAAGGGCACTAAGCATAGAGTGTGAAAACTGAGTTTCCTTGAGAGCTGCTTGGAAGCCTGATGGTGTGTGAAGTTAGTGAGCCAAATGGAGTTGTTCTCCCACAAGAACCACTCGGCTGATCCTTCTTCAATATGCCCTTCACCAACATGCAGTGTTTCCTTGATTGAATTAGCTCTCACACCAATATTTGCGTCTAGAGCCTTTGCATTGAGGGCTATCTGAAAATGGCTGTGGCGCTGAAGTTGCCTGTGAATGTGGAGTTGGTGGCATGTGAAACCCGCATGTGGAGCATTCGTTTGTGTGGGATGCTCTACCAGGTTCATTCCTAGATAATGCACTCAAAGGGCACTAAGCATAGAGTGTGAAAACTGAGTTTCCTTGAGAGCTGCTTGGAAGCCTGATGGTGTGTGAAGTTAGTGAGCCAAATGGAGTTGTTCTCCCACAAGAACCACTCGGCTGATCCTTCTTCAATATGCCCTTCACCAACATGCAGTGTTTCCTTGATTGAATTAGCTCTCACACCAATATTTGCGTCTAGAGCCTTTGCATTGAGGGCTATCTGAAAACGGCTGTGGCGCTGAAGTTGCCTGTGAATGTGGAGTTGGTGGCATGTGAAACCCGCATGTGGAGCATTCGTTTGTGTGGGATGCTGACCAAGCTTCATTTCAGTCCTAGGCACACAAAGGGCACTAAGCATAGAGTGTGAAAACTGAGTTTCCTTGAGAGCTGCTTGGAAGCCTGACGGTGTGTGAAGTTAGTGAGCCAAATGGAGTTGTTCTCCCACAAGAACCACTCGGCTGATCCTTCTTCAATATGCCCTTCACCAACATGCAGTGTTTCCTTGATTGAATTAGCTCTCACACCAATATTTACGTCTAGAGCCTTTGCATTGAGGGCTATCTGAAAACGGCTGTGGCGCTGGAGTTGCCTGTGAATGTGGAGTTGGTGGCATGTGAAACCCGCATGTGAAGCATTCGTTTGTGTGGGATGCTCTACCAGGTTCATTCCTAGATGATGCACTCAAAGGGCACTAAGCATAGAGTGTGGAATCTGAGTTTCCTTGAGAGCTGCTCGGAAGCCTGATGGTGTGTGAAGTTAGTGAGCCAAATGGAGTTGTTCTCCCACAAGAACCACTCAGCTGATCCTTCTTCAATATGCCCTTCACCAACATGCAGTGTTTCCTTGATTGAATTAGCTCTCACACCAATATTTGCGTCTAGAGCCTTTGCATTGAGGGCTATCTGAAAACGGCTGTGGCGCTGAAGTTGCCTGTGAATGTGGAGTTGGTGGCATGTGAAACCCGCATGTGGAGCATTCGTTTGTGTGGGATGCTGACCAAGCTTCATTTCATTCCTAGGCACACTAAGGGCACTAAGCATAGAGTGTGAAAACTGAGTTTCCTTGAGAGCTGCTTGGAAGCCTGATGGTGTGTGAAGTTAGTGAGCCAAATGGAGTTGTTCTCCCACAAGAACCACTCGGCTGATCCTTCTTCAATATGCCCTTCACCAACATGCAGTGTTTCCTTGATTGAATTAGCTCTCACACCAATATTTGCGTCTAGAGCCTTTGCATTGTGGGCTATCTGAAAATGGCTGTGGCGCTGAAGTTGCCTGTGAATGTGGAGTTGGTGGCATGTGAAATCCGCATGTGGAGCATTCGTTTGTGTGGGATGCTCTACAAGGTTCATTCCTAGATAATGCACTCAAAGGGCACTAAACATAGAGTGTGAAAACTGAGTTTCCTTGAGAGCTGCTTGGAAGCCTGATGGTGTGTGAAGTTAGTGAGCCAAATGGAGTTGTTCTCCCACAAGAACCACTCGGCTGATCCTTCTTCAATATGCCCTTCACCAACATGCAGTGTTTCCTTGATTGAATTAGCTCTCACACCAATATTTGCGTCTAGAGCCTTTGCATTGAGGGCTATCTGAAAACGGCTGTGGCGCTGAAGTTGCCTGTGAATGTGGAGTTGGTGGCATGTGAAACCCGCATGTGGAGCATTCGTTTGTGTGGGATGCTCTACCAGGTTCATTCCTAGATAATGCACTCAAAGGGCACTAAACATAGAGTGTGAAAACTGAGTTTCCTTGAGAGCTGCTTGGAAGCCTGATGGTGTGTGAAGTTAGTGAGCCAAATGGAGTTGTTCTCCCACAAGAAGCACTCGGCTGATCCTTCTTCAATATGCCCTTCACCAACATGCAGTGTTTCCTTGATTGAATTAGCTCTCACACCAATATTTGCGTCTAGAGCCTTTGCATTGAGGGCTATCTGAAAACGGCTGTGGCGCTGAAGTTGCCTGTGAATGTGGAGTTGGTGGCATGTGAAACCCGCATGTGGAGCATTCGTTTGTGTTGATGCTCTACCAGGTTCATTCCTAGATAATGCACTCAAAGGGCACTAAGCATAGAGTGTGAAAACTGAGTTTCCTTGAGAGCTGCTTGGAAGCCTGATGGTGTGTGAAGTTAGTGAGCCAAATGGAGTTGTTCTCCCACAAGAACCACTCGGCTGATCCTTCTTCAATATGCCCTTCACCAACATGCAGTGTTTCCTTGATTGAATTAGCTCTCACACCAATATTTGCGTCTAGAGCCTTTGCATTGAGGGCTATCTGAAAACGGCTGTGGCGCTGAAGTTGCCTGTGAATGTGGAGTTGGTGGCATGTGAAACCCGCATGTGGAGCATTCGTTTGTGTGGGATGCTGACCAAGCTTCATTTCAGTCCTAGGCACACAAAGGGCACTAAGCATAGAGTGTGAAAACTGAGTTTCCTTGAGAGCTGCTTGGAAGCCTGATGGTGTGTGAAGTTAGTGAGCCAAATGGAGTTGTTCTCCCACAAGAACCACTCGGCTGATCCTTCTTCAATATGCCCTTCACCAACATGCAGTGTTTCCTTGATTGAATTAGCTCTCACACCAATATTTGCGTCTAGAGCCTTTGCATTGAGGGCTATCTGAAAACGGCTGTGGCGATGAAGTTGCCTGTGAATGTGGAGTTGGTGGCATGTGAAACCCGCATGTGGAGCATTCGTTTGTGTGGGATGCTGACCAAGCTTCATTTCAGTCCTAGGCACACAAAGGGCACTAAGCATAGAGTGTGAAAACTGAGTTTCCTTGAGAGCTGCTTGGAAGCCTGATGGTGTGTGAAGTTAGTGAGCCAAATGGAGTTGTTCTCCCACAAGAACCACTCAGCTGATCCTTCTTCAATATGCCCTTCACCAACATGCAGTGTTTCCTTGATTGAATTAGCTCTCAA
>NW_026698885.1:0-30373 GCF_030435755.1 Ochotona princeps | reverse complement strand
CGAGTGGTTCTTGTGGGAGAACAACTCATGTGGCTCACTAACTTCACACACCATCAGGCTTCCAAGCAGCTCTCAAGGAAACTCAGTTTTCACACTCTATGCTTAGTGTCCTTTGAGTGCATTATCTAGGAATGAACCTGGTAGAGCATCCCACACAAACGAATGCTCCACATGCGGGTTTCACATGCACCAACTCCACATTCACAGGCAACTTCAGTGCCACAGCAGTTTTCAATACCCTCAATGCAAAGGCTCTAGACGCAAATATTGGTGTGAGAGCTAATTCAATCAAGGGAACACTGCATGTTGGTGACGGGCATACTGAAGAAGGATCAGCCGAGTGGATCTTGTGGGAGAACAACTCCATTTGGCTCACTAACTTCACACACCATCAGGCTTCCAAGCAGCTCTCAAGGAAACTCAGTTTTCACACCCTATGCTTAGTGCCCTTTGTGTGCCTAGGACTGAAATGAAACTTGGCGAGGATCCCACACAAACGAATGCTGCACATGCGGCTTTCACATGCCACCAACTCCACATTCACAGGCAACTTCAGCGCCACAGCCGTTTTCAGATAGCCCTCAAGGCAAAGGCTCTAGATGCAAATATTGGTGTGAGAGCTAATTCAATCAAGGAAACACTGCATGTTGTGAAGGGCATATTGAAGAAGGATCAGCCGAGTGGTTCTTGTGGGAGAACAACTCCATTTGGCTCACTAACTTCACACACCATCAGGCTTCCAAGCAGCTCTCAAGGAAACTCAGTTTTCACACTCTATGCTTAGTGCCCTTTGTGTGCCTAGGACTGAAATGAAACTTGGCGAGGATCCCACACAAATGAATGCTCCACATGCGGGTTTCACATGCCACCAACTCCACATTCTCAGGCAACTTCAGCGCCACAGCCGTTTTCAGATAGCCCTCAATGCAAAGGCTCTAGACGCAAATATTGCTGTGAGAGCTAATTCAATCAAGCTGAACACTGCATGTTGGTGAAGGGCATATTGAGAAGGATCAGCCGAGTGGTTGTTGTGGGAAAACAACTCCATTTGGCTCACTAACTTCACACACCATCAGGCTTCCAAGCAGCTCTCAAGGAAACTCAGTTTTCACACTCTATGCTTAGTGCCCTTTGAGTGCATTATCTAGGAATGACCTGGTAGAGCATCCCACACAAACGAATGCTCCACATGCGGGTTTCACATGCCACCAACTCCACATTCACAGGCAACTTCAGCGCCACAGCCGTTTTCAGATAGCCCTCAATGCAAAGGCTCTAGATGCAAATATTGGTGTGAGAGCTAATTCAATCAAGGAAACACTGCATGTTGGTGAAGGGCATATTGAAGAAGGATCAGCCGAGTGGTTCTTGTGGAGAACAACTCCATTTGGCTCACTAACTTCACACACCATCAGGCTTCCAAGCAGCTCTCAAGGAAACTCAGTTTTCACACTCTATGCTTAGTGTCCTTTGAGTGCATTATCTAGGAATGAACCTGGTAGAGCATCCCACACAAACGAATGCTCCACATGCGGGTTTCACATGCCACCAACTCCACATTCACAGGCAACTTCAGTGCCACAGCCGTTTTCAGATAGCCCTCAATGCAAAGGCTCTAGACGCAAATATTGGTGTGAGAGCTAATTCAATCAAGGGAACACTGCATGTTGGTGACGGGCATACTGAAGAAGGATCAGCCGAGTGGATTCTGTGGGAGAACAACTCATTTGGCTCACTAACTTCACACACCATCAGGCTTCCAAGCAGCTCTCAAGGAAACTCAGTTTTCACACCCTATGCTTAGTGCCCTTTGTGTGCCTAGGACTGAAATGAAACTTGGCGAGGATCCCACACAAATGAATGCTCCACATGCGGGTTTCACATGCCACCAACTCCACATTCTCAGGCAACTTCAGCTCCACAGCCGTTTTCAGATAGCTCTCAATGCAAAGGCTCTAGACGCAAATATTGCTGTGAGAGCTAATTCAATCAAGTGAACACTGCATGTTGGTGAAGGGCATATTGAAGAAGGATCAGCCGAGTGGTTGTTGTGGGAAAACAACTCCATTTGGCTCACTAACTTCACACACCATCAGGATTCCAAGCAGCTCTCAAGGAAACTCAGTTTTCACACTCTATGCTTAGTGCCCTTTGAGTGCATTATCTAGGAATGAGCCTTGTAGAGCATCCCACATAAACGAATGCTCCACATGCGGCTTTCACATGCCACCACTCACATTCACAGGCAACTTCAGCGCCACAGCCGTTTTCAGATAGCCCTCAATGCAAAGGCTCTAGATGCAAATATTGGTGTGAGAGCTAATTCAATCAAGGAAACACTGCATGTTGGTGAAGGGCATATTGAAGAAGGATCAGCCGAGTGGTTCTTGTGGGATAACAACTCCATTTGGCTCACTAACTTCACACACCATCAGGCTTCCAAGCAGCTCTCAAGGAAACTCAGTTTTCACACTCTATGCTTAGTGCCCTTTGAGTGCATTATCTAGGAATGAACCTGTAGAGCATCCCACACAAACGAATGCTCCACATGCGGGTTTCACATGCACCAACTCCACATTCACAGGCAACTTCAGCGCCACAGCCGTTTTCAGATAGCCCTCAATGCAAAGGCTCTAGACGCAAATATTGGTGTGAGAGCTAATTCAATCAAGGAAACACTGCATGTTGGTGAAGGGCATATTGAAGAAGGATCAGCCGAGTGGTTCTTGTGGGAGAACAACTCCATTTGGCTCACTAACTTCACACACCATCAGGCTTCCAAGCAGCTCTCAAGGAAACTCAGTTTTCACACCCTATGCTTAGTGCCCTTTGTGTGCCTAGGACTGAAATGAAACTTGGCGAGGATCCCACACAAATGAATGCTCCACATGCGGGTTTCACATGCCACCAGCTCCACATTCTCAGGCAACTTCAGCGCCACAGCCGTTTTCAGATAGCTCTCAATGCAAAGGCTCTAGACGCAAATATTGCTGTGAGAGCTAATTCAATCAAGTGAACACTGCATGTTGGTGAAGGGCATATTGAAGAAGGATCTTCCGAGTGGTTGTTGTGGGAAAACAACTCCATTTGGCTCACTAACTTCACACACCATCAGGCTTCCAAGCAGCTCTCAAGGAAACTCAGTTTTCACACTCTATGCTTAGTGCCCCTTTGAGTGCATTATCTAGGAATGAGCCTGGTAGAGCATCCCACACAAACGAATGCTCCACATGCGGGATTCACATGCCACCAACTCCACATTCACAGGCAACTTCAGCGCCACAGCCGTTTTCAGATAGCCCTCAATGCAAAGGCTCTAGATGCAAATATTGGTGTGAGAGCTAATTCAATCAAGGAAACACTGCATGTTGGTGATGGGCATATTGAAGAAGGATCAGCCGAGTGGTTCTTGTGGGATAACAACTCCATTTGGCTCACTAACTTCACACACCATCAGGCTTCCAAGCAGCTCTCAAGGAAACTCAGTTTTCACACTCTATGCTTAGTGCCCTTTGAGTGCATTATCTAGGAATGAACCTGGTAGAGCATCCCACACAAACGAATGCTCCACATGCGGGTTTCACATGCCACCAACTCCACATTCACAGGCAAGTTCAGCGCCACAGCCGTTTTCAGATAGCCCTCAATGCAAAGGCTCTAGGCGCAAATATTGGTGTGAGAGCTAATTCAATCAAGGAAACACTGCATGTTGGTGAAGGGCATATTGAAGAAGGATCAGCCGAGTGGTTCTTGTGGAGAACAACTCCATTTGGCTCACTAACTTCACACACCATCAGGCTTCCAAGCAGCTCTCAAGGAACTCAGTTTTCACACTCTATGCTTAGTGCCCTTTGTGTGCCTAGGACTGAAATGAAACTTGGCGAGGATCCCACACAAATGAATGCTCCACATGCGGGTTTCACATGCCACCAACTCCACATTCTCAGGCAACTTCAGCTCCACAGCCGTTTTCAGATAGCTCTCAATGCAAAGGCTCTAGACGCAAATATTGCTGTGAGAGCTAATTCAATCAAGTGAACACTGCATGTTGGTGAAGGGCATATTGAAGAAGGATCAGCCGAGTGGTTGTTGTGGGAAAACAACTCCATTTGGCTCACTAACTTCACACACCATCAGGATTCCAAGCAGCTCTCAAGGAAACTCAGTTTTCACACTCTATGCTTAGCGCCCTTTGAGTGCATTATCTAGGAATGAGCCTTGTAGAGCATCCCACACAAACGAATGCTGCACATGCGGCTTTCACATGCCACCAACTCCACATTCACAGGCAACTTCAGCGCCACAGCCGTTTTCAGATAGCCCTCAAGGCAAAGGCTCTAGATGCAAATATTGGTGTGAGAGCTAATTCAATCAAGGAAACACTGCATGTTGGTGAAGGGCATATTGAAGAAGGATCAGCCGAGTGGTTCTTGTGGGAGAACAACTCCATTTGGCTCACTAACTTCACACACCATCAGGCTTCCAAGCAGCTCTCAAGGAAACTCAGTTTTCACACTCTATGCTTAGTGCCCTTTGAGTGCATTATCTAGGAATGAACCTGGTAGAGCATCCCACACAAACGAATGCTCCACATGCGGCTTTCACATGCCACCAACTCCCACATTCTCAGGCAACTTCAGCGCCACAGCCGTTTTCAGATAGCTCTCAATGCAAAGGCTCTAGACGCAAATATTGCTGTGAGAGCTAATTCAATCAAGTGAACACTGCATGTTGGTGAAGGGCATATTGAAGAAGGATCAGCCGAGTGGATCTTGTGGGAGAACAACTCCATTTGGCTCACTAACTTCACACACCATCAGGCTTCCAAGCAGCTCTCAAGGAAACTCAGTTTTCACACCCTATGCTTAGTGCCCTTTGTGTGCCTAGGACTGAAATGAAACTTGGCGAGGATCCCACACAAACGAATGCTGCACATGCGGCTTTCACATGCCACCAACTCCACATTCTCAGGCAACTTCAGCGAAACAGCCGTTTTCAGATAGCCCTCAAGGCAAAGGCTCTAGACGCAAATATTGCTGTGAGAGCTAATTCAATCAAGTGAACACTGCATGTTGGTGAAGGGCATATTGAAGAAGGATCAACCGAGTGGTTGTTGTGGGAAAACAACTCCATTTGGCTCACTAACTTCACACACCATCAGGCTTCCAAGCAGCTCTCAAGGAAACTCAGTTTTCACACTCTATGCTTAGTGCCCTTTGAGTGCATTATCTAGGATGAGCCTGGTAGAGCATCCCACACAAACGAATGCTCCACATGCGGCTTTCACATGCCACCAACTCCACATTCACAGGCAACTTCAGCGCCACAGCCGTTTTCAGATAGCCCTCAATGCAAAGGCTCTAGATGCAAATATTGGTGTGAGAGCTAATTCAATCAAGGAAACACTGCATGTTGGTGAAGGGCATATTGACGAAGGATCAGCCGAGTGGTTCTTGTGGGATAACAACTCCATTTGGCTCACTAACTTCACACACCATCAGGCTTCCAAGCAGCTCTCAAGGAAACTCAGTTCTTCACACTCTATGCTTAGTGCCCTTGAGTGCATTATCTAGGAATGAACCTGGTAGAGCATCCCACACAAACGAATGCTCCACATGCGGGTTTCACATGCCACCAACTCCACATTCACAGGCAACTTCAGCGCCACAGCCGTTTTCAGATAGCCCTCAATGCAAAGGACTCTAGACGCAAATATTGGTGTGAGAGCTAATTCAATCAAGGAAACACTGCATGTTGGTGAAGGGCATATTGAAGAAGGATCAGCCGAGTGGTTCTTGTGGGAGAACAACTCCATTTGCTCACTAACTTCACACACCATCAGGCTTCCAAGCAGCTCTCAAGGAAACTCAGTTTTCACACCCTATGCTTAGTGCCCTTTGTGTGCCTAGGACTGAAATGAAACTTGGCGAGGATCCCACACAAATGAATGCTCCACATGCGGGTTTCACATGCCACCAACTCCACATTCACAGGCAACTTCAGCGCCACAGCCGTTTTCAGATAGCTCTCAATGCAAAGGCTCTAGACGCAAATATTGCTGTGAGAGCTAATTCAATCAAGGGAACACTGCATGTTGGTGAAGGGCATATTGAAGAAGGATCAGCCGAGTGGTTCTTGTGGGAAAACAACTCCATTTGGCTCACTGACTTCACACACCATCAGGCTTCCAAGCAGCTCTCAAGGAAACTCAGTTTTCACACTCTATGCTTAGTGCCCTTTGAGTGCATTATCTAGGAATGAACCTGGTAGAGCATCCCACACAAACGAATGCTTCACATGCGGGTTTCACATGCCACCAAGTCCACATAAACAGGCAACTTCAGCGCCACAGCCGTTTTCAGATAGCCCTCAATGCAAAGGCTCTAGACGCAAATATTGGTGTGAGAGCTAATTCAATCAAGGAAACACTGCATGTTGGTGAAGGGCATATTGAAGAAGGATCAGCCGAGTGGTTCTTGTGGGATAACAACTCATTTGGCTCACTAACTTCACACACCATCAGGCTTCCAAGCAGCTCTCAAGGAAACTCAGTTTTCACACTCTATGCTTAGTGCCCTTTGAGTGCATTATCTAGGAATGAACCTGGTAGAGCATCCCACACAAACGAATGCTCCACATGCGGGTTTCACATGTCACCAGCTCCACATTCACAGGCAACTTCAGCGCCACAGCCATTTTCAGATAGCCCTCAATGCAACGGCTCTAGACGCAAATATTGGTGTGAGAGCTAATTCAATCAAGGAAACACTGCATGTTGGTGAAGGGCATATTGAAGAAGGATCAGCAAGCGGATTCTGTGGGAGAACAACTCCATTTGGCTCACTAACTTCACACACCATTAGGCTTCCAAGCAGCTCTCAAGGAAACTCAGTTTTCACACTCTATGCTTAGTGCCCTTTGAGTGCATTATCTAGGAATGAACCTGGTAGAGCATCCCACACAAACGAATGCTCCACATGCGGGTTTCACATGCCACCAACTGCACATTCACAGGCAACTTCAGCGCCACAGCCGTTTTCAGATAGCCCTCAATGCAAAGGCTCTAGACGCAAATATTGGTGTGAGAGCTAATTCAATCAAGGAAACACTGCATGTTGGTGAAGGGCATATTGAAGAAGGATCAGCCGAGTGGTTCTTGTGGGAGAACAACTCCATTTGGCTCACTAACTTCACACACCATCAGGCTTCCAAGCAGCTCTCAAGGAAACTCAGTTTTCACACTCTATGCTTAGTGCCCTTTGAGTGCATTATCTAGGAATGAACCTGGTAGAGCATCCCACACAAACGAATGCTCCACATGCGGGTTTCACATGCCACCAACTCCACATTCACAGGCAACTTCAGCGCCACAGCCGTTTTCAGATAACCCTCAATGCAAAGGCTCTAGACGCAAATATTGGTGTGAGAGCTAATTCAATCAAGGGAACACTGCATGTTGGTGACGGACATACTGAAGAAGGATCAGCCGAGTGGATCTTGTGGGAGAACAACTCCATTTGGCTCACTAACTTCACACACCATCAGGCTTCCAAGCAGCTCTCAAGGAAACTCAGTTTTCACACCCTATGCTTAGTGCCCTTTGTGTGCCTAGGACTGAAATGAAACTTGGTAGAGCATCCCACACAAAAGAATGCTCCACATGCGGCTTTCACATGCCACCAACTCCACATTCACAGGCAACTTCAGCGCCACATCCGTTTTCAGATAGCCCTCAATGCAAAGGCTCTAGATGCAAATATTGGTGTGAGAGCTAATTCAATCAAGGAAACACTGCATGTTGGTGAAGGGCATATTGACGAAGGATCAGCCGAGTGGATCTTGTGGGATAACAACTCCATTTGGCTCACTAACTTCACACACCATCAGGCTTCCAAGCAGCTCTCAAGGAAACTCAGTTTTCACACTCTATGCTTAGTGCCCTTTGAGTGCATTATCTAGGAATGAACCTGGTAGAGCATCCCACACAAACGAATGCTCCACATGCGGGTTTCACATGCCACCAACTCCACATTCACAGGCAACTTCAGCGCCACAGCCGTTTTCAGATAGCCCCTCAATGCAAAGGCTCTAGACGCAAATATTGGTGTGAGAGCTAATTCAATCAAGGAAACACTGCATGTTGGTGAAGGGCATATTGAAGAAGGATCAGCCGAGTGGTTCTTGTGGGAGAACAACTCCATTTGGCTCACTAACTTCACACACCATCAGGCTTCCAAGCAGCTCTCAAGGAAACTCAGTTTTCACACCCTATGCTTAGTGCCCTTTGTGTGCCTAGACTGAAATGAAACTTGGCGAGGATCCCCACACAAACGAATGCTCCACATGCGGCTTTCACATGCCACCAACTCCACATTCATAGGCAACTTCAGCGCCACAGCCTTTTTCAGATAGCCCTCAAGGCAAAGGCTCTAGATGCAAATATTGGTGTGAGAGCTAATTCAATCAAGGAAACACTGCATGTTGGTGAAGGGCATATTGAAGAAGGATCAGCCGAGTGGTTCTTGTGGGAGAAACAACTCCATTTGGCTCACTAACTTCACACACCATCAGGGCTTCCAAGCAGCTCTCAAGGAAACTCAGTTTTCACACTCTATGCTTAGTGCCCTTTGAGTGCATTATCTAGGAATGAACCTGGTAGAGCATCCCACACAAACTAATGCTCCACATGCGGGTTTCACATGCCACCAACTCCACATTCACAGGCAACTTCAGCGCCACAGCCGTTTTTCAGATAGCCCTCACCTCAAGACAAAGGCTCTAGATGCAAATATTGGTGTGAGAGCTAATTCAATCAAGGAAACACTGCATGTTGGTGAAGGGCATATTGAAGAAGGATCAGCCGAGTGGTTCTTGTGGGAGAACAACTCCATTTGGCTCACTAACTTCACACACCATCAGGCTTCCAAGCAGCTCTCAAGGAAACTCAGTTTTCACACTCTATGCTTAGTGCCCTTTGAGTGCATTATCTAGGAATGAACCTGGTAGAGCATCCCACACAAACGAATGCTCCACATGCGGGTTTCACATGCCACCAACTGCACATTCACAGGCAACTTCAGCGCCATAGCCGTTTTCAGATAGCGTTCAATGCAAAGGCTCTAGACGCAAATATTGGTGTGAGAGCTAATTCAATCAAGGAAACACTGCATGTTGGTGAAGGGCATATTGAAGAAGGATCAGCCGAGTGGTTCTTGTGGGAGAACAACTCCATTTGGCTCACTAACTTCACACACCATCAGGCTTCCAAGCAGCTCTCAAGGAAACTCAGTTTTCACACTCTATGCTTAGTGCCCTTTGAGTGCATTATCTAGGAATGAACCTGGTAGAGCATCCCACACAAACGAATGCTCCACATGCGGGTTTCACATGCCACCAACTCCACATTCACAGGCAACTTCAGCGCCACAGCCGTTTTCAGATAGCCCTCAATGCAAAGGCTCTAGACGCAAATATTGGTGTGAGAGCTAATTCAATCAAGGGAACACTGCATGTTGGTGAAGGGCATAGTGAAGAAGGTCAGCCGAGTGGTTCTTGTGGGAGAACAACTCCATTTGGCTCACTAACTTCACACACCATCAGGCTTCCAAGCAGCTCTCAAGGAAACTCAGTTTTCACACCCTATGCTTAGTGCCCTTTGTGTGCCTAGGACTGAAATGAAACTTGGCGAGGATCCCACACAAATGAATGCTCCACATGCGGGTTTCACATGCCACCAACTCCACATTCACAGGCAACTTCAGCGCCACAGCCGTTTTCAGATAGCTCTCAATGCAAAGGCTCTAGACGCAAATATTGCTGTGAGAGCTAATTCAATCAAGGGAACACTGCATGTTGGTGAAGGGCATATTGAAGAAGGATCAGCCGAGTGGATCTTGTGGGAAAACAACTCCATTTGGCTCACTAACTTCACACACCATCAGGCTTCCAAGCAGCTCTCAAGGAAACTCAGTTTTCACACTCTATGCTTAGTGCCCTTTGAGTGCATTATCTAGGAATGAACCTGGTAGAGCATCCCACACAAACGAATGCTCCACATGCGGGTTTCACATGCCACCAAGTCCACATTCACAGGCAACTTCAGCGCCACAGCCGTTTTCAGATAGCCCTCAATGCAAAGGCTCTAGACGCAAATATTGGTGTGAGAGCTAATTCAATCAAGGAAACACTGCATGTTGGTGAAGGGCATATTGAAGAAGGATCAGCCCGAGTGGTTCTTGTGGGATAACAACTCCATTTGGCTCACTAACTTCACACACCATCAGGCTTCCAAGCAGCTCTCAAGGAAACTCAGTTTTCACACTCTATGCTTAGTGCCCTTTGAGTGCATTATCTAGGAATGAACCTGGTAGAGCATCCCACACAAACGAATGCTCCACATGCGGGTTTCACATGCCACCAACTGCACATTCACAGGCAACTTCAGCGCCACAGCCGTTTTCAGATAGCCCTCAATGCAAAGGCTCTAGACGCAAATATTGGTGTGAGAGCTAATTCAATCAAGGAAACACTGCATGTTGGTGAAGGGCATATTGAAGAAGGATCAGCCGAGTGGTTCTTGTGGGAGAACAACTCCATTTGGCTCACTAACTTCACACACCATCAGGCTTCCAAGCAGCTCTCAAGGAAACTCAGTTTTCACACTCTATGCTTAGTGCCCTTTGAGTGCATTATCTAGGAATGAACCTGATAGAGCATCCCACACAAACGAATGCTCCACATGCGGGTTTCACATGCCACCAACTCCACATTCACAGGCAACTTCAGCGCCACAGCCGTTTTTAGATAGCCCTCAATGCAAAGGCTCTAGACGCAAATATTGGTGTGAGAGCTAATTCAATCAAGGGAACACTGCATGTTGGTGAGGGGCATACTGAAGAAGGATCAGCCGAGTGGATCTTGTGGGAGAACAACTCCATTTGGCTCACTAACTTCACACACCATCAGGCTTCCAAGCAGCTCTCAAGGAAACTCAGTTTTCACACCCTATGCTTAGTTCCCTTTTTGTGCCTTGGACTGAAATGAAACTTGGCGAGGATCCCACACAAACGAATGCTCCACATGCGGCTTTCACATGCCACCAACTCCACATTCACAGGCAACTTCAGCGCCACAGCCGTTTTCAGATAGCCCTCAAGGCAAAGGCTCTAGATGGAAATATTGGTGTGAGAGCTAATTCAATCAAGGAAACACTGCATGTTGGTGAAGGGCATATTGAAGAAGGATCAGCCGAGTGGTTCTTGTGGGAAAACAACTCCATTTGGCTCACTAACTTCACACACCATCAGGCTTCCAAGCAGCTCTCAAGGAAACTCAGTTTTCACACTCTATGCTTAGTGCTCTTTGAGTGCATTATCTAGGAATGAACCTGGTAGAGCATCCCACACAAACGAATGCTCCACATGCGGGTTTCACATGCCACCAACTCCACATTCACAGGCAACTTCAGCGCCACAGCCGTTTTCAGATAGCCCTCAATGCAAAGGCTCTAGACGCAAATATTGGTGTGAGAGTTAATTCAATCAAGGAAACACTGCATGTTGGTGAAGGGCATATTGAAGAAGGATCAGCCGAGTGGTTCTTGTGGGAGAACAACTCCATTTGGCTCACTAACTTCACACACCATCAGGCTTCCAAGCAGCTCTCAAGGAAACTCAGTTTTCACACTCTATGCTTAGTGCCCTTTGAGTGCATTATCTAGGAATGAACCTGGTAGAGCATCCCACACAAACGAATGCTCCACATGCGGGTTTCACATGCCACCAACTCCACATTCTCAGGCAACTTCAGCGCCACAGCCGTTTTCAGATAGCCCTCAATGCAAAGGCTCTAGACGCAAATATTGGTGTGAGAGCTAATTCAATCAAGGAAACACTGCATGTTGGTGAAGGGCATATTGAAGAAGGATCAGCCGAGTGGTTCTTGTGGGAGAACAACTCCATTTGGCTCACTAACTTCACACACCATCAGGCTTCCAAGCAGCTCTCAAGGAAACTCAGTTTTCACACTCTATGCTTAGTGCCCTTTGAGTGCATTATCTAGGAATGAACCTGGTAGAGCATCCCACACAAACGAATGCTCCACATGCGGGTTTCACATGCCACCAACTCCACATTCACAGGCAACTTCAGCGCCACAGCCGTTTTCAGATAGCCCTCAATGCAAAGGCTCTAGACGCAAATATTGGTGTGAGAGCTAATTCAATCAAGGAAACACTGCATGTTGGTGAAGGGCATATTGAAGAAGGATCAGCCGAGTGGTTCTTGTGGGACAACAACTCCATTTGGCTCACTAACTTCACACACCATCAGGCTTCCAAGCAGCTCTCAAGGAAACTCAGTTTTCACACCCTATGCTTAGTGCCCTTTGTGTGCCTAGGACTGAAATGAAACTTGGCGAGGATCCCACACAAACGAATGCTCCACATGCGGCTTTCACATGCCACCAACTCCACATTCATAGGCAACTTCAGCGCCACAGCCTTTTTCAGATAGCCCTCAAGGCAAAGGCTCTAGATGCAAATATTGGTGTGAGAGCTAATTCAATCAAGGAAACACTGCATGTTGGTGAAGGGCATATTGAAGAAGGATCAGCCGAGTGGTTCTTGTGGGAGAACAACTCCATTTGGCTCACTAACTTCACACACCATCAGGCTTCCAAGCAGCTCTCAAGGAAACTCAGTTTTCACACTCTATGCTTAGTGCCCTTTGAGTGCATTATCTAGGAATGAACCTGGTAGAGCATCCCACACAAACTAATGCTCCACATGCGGGTTTCACATGCCACCAACTCCACATTCACAGGCAACTTCAGCGCCACAGCCGTTTTCAGATAGCCCTCAAGACAAAGGCTCTAGATGCAAATATTGGTGTGAGAGCTAATTCAATCAAGGAAACACTGCATGTTGGTGAAGGGCATATTGAAGAAGGATCAGCCGAGTGGTTCTTGTGGGAGAACAACTCCATTTGGCTCACTAACTTCACACACCATCAGGCTTCCAAGCAGCTCTCAAGGAAACTCAGTTTTCACACTCTATGCTTAGTGCCCTTTGAGTGCATTATCTAGGAATGAACCTGGTAGAGCATCCCACACAAACGAATGCTCCACATGCGGGTTTCACATGCCACCAACTGCACATTCACAGGCAACTTCAGCGCCATAGCCGTTTTCAGATAGCGTTCAATGCAAAGGCTCTAGACGCAAATATTGGTGTGAGAGCTAATTCAATCAAGGAAACACTGCATGTTGGTGAAGGGCATATTGAAGAAGGATCAGCCGAGTGGTTCTTGTGGGAGAACAACTCCATTTGGCTCACTAACTTCACACACCATCAGGCTTCCAAGCAGCTCTCAAGGAAACTCAGTTTTCACACTCTATGCTTAGTGCCCTTTGAGTGCATTATCTAGGAATGAACCTGGTAGAGCATCCCACACAAACGAATGCTCCACATGCGGGTTTCACATGCCACCAACTCCACATTCACAGGCAACTTCAGCGCCACAGCCGTTTTCAGATAGCCCTCAATGCAAAGGCTCTAGACGCAAATATTGGTGTGAGAGCTAATTCAATCAAGGGAACACTGCATGTTGGTGAAGGGCATAGTGAAGAAGGTCAGCCGAGTGGTTCTTGTGGGAGAACAACTCCATTTGGCTCACTAACTTCACACACCATCAGGCTTCCAAGCAGCTCTCAAGGAAACTCAGTTTTCACACCCTATGCTTAGTGCCCTTTGTGTGCCTAGGACTGAAATGAAACTTGGCGAGGATCCCACACAAATGAATGCTCCACATGCGGGTTTCACATGCCACCAACTCCACATTCACAGGCAACTTCAGCGCCACAGCCGTTTTCAGATAGCTCTCAATGCAAAGGCTCTAGACGCAAATATTGCTGTGAGAGCTAATTCAATCAAGGGAACACTGCATGTTGGTGAAGGGCATATTGAAGAAGGATCAGCCGAGTGGATCTTGTGGGAAAACAACTCCATTTGGCTCACTAACTTCACACACCATCAGGCTTCCAAGCAGCTCTCAAGGAAACTCAGTTTTCACACTCTATGCTTAGTGCCCTTTGAGTGCATTATCTAGGAATGAACCTGGTAGAGCATCCCACACAAACGAATGCTCCACATGCGGGTTTCACATGCCACCAAGTCCACATTCACAGGCAACTTCAGCGCCACAGCCGTTTTCAGATAGCCCTCAATGCAAAGGCTCTAGACGCAAATATTGGTGTGAGAGCTAATTCAATCAAGGAAACACTGCATGTTGGTGAAGGGCATATTGAAGAAGGATCAGCCGAGTGGTTCTTGTGGGATAACAACTCCATTTGGCTCACTAACTTCACACACCATCAGGCTTCCAAGCAGCTCTCAAGGAAACTCAGTTTTCACACTCTATGCTTAGTGCCCTTTGAGTGCATTATCTAGGAATGAACCTGGTAGAGCATCCCACACAAACGAATGCTCCACATGCGGGTTTCACATGCCACCAACTGCACATTCACAGGCAACTTCAGCGCCACAGCCGTTTTCAGATAGCCCTCAATGCAAAGGCTCTAGACGCAAATATTGGTGTGAGAGCTAATTCAATCAAGGAAACACTGCATGTTGGTGAAGGGCATATTGAAGAAGGATCAGCCGAGTGGTTCTTGTGGGAGAACAACTCCATTTGGCTCACTAACTTCACACACCATCAGGCTTCCAAGCAGCTCTCAAGGAAACTCAGTTTTCACACTCTATGCTTAGTGCCCTTTGAGTGCATTATCTAGGAATGAACCTGATAGAGCATCCCACACAAACGAATGCTCCACATGCGGGTTTCACATGCCACCAACTCCACATTCACAGGCAACTTCAGCGCCACAGCCGTTTTTAGATAGCCCTCAATGCAAAGGCTCTAGACGCAAATATTGGTGTGAGAGCTAATTCAATCAAGGGAACACTGCATGTTGGTGAGGGGCATACTGAAGAAGGATCAGCCGAGTGGATCTTGTGGGAGAACAACTCCATTTGGCTCACTAACTTCACACACCATCAGGCTTCCAAGCAGCTCTCAAGGAAACTCAGTTTTCACACCCTATGCTTAGTGCCCTTTTTGTGCCTTGGACTGAAATGAAACTTGGCGAGGATCCCACACAAACGAATGCTCCACATGCGGCTTTCACATGCCACCAACTCCACATTCACAGGCAACTTCAGCGCCACAGCCGTTTTCAGATAGCCCTCAAGGCAAAGGCTCTAGATGGAAATATTGGTGTGAGAGCTAATTCAATCAAGGAAACACTGCATGTTGGTGAAGGGCATATTGAAGAAGGATCAGCCGAGTGGTTCTTGTGGGAAAACAACTCCATTTGGCTCACTAACTTCACACACCATCAGGCTTCCAAGCAGCTCTCAAGGAAACTCAGTTTTCACACTCTATGCTTAGTGCTCTTTGAGTGCATTATCTAGGAATGAACCTGGTAGAGCATCCCACACAAACGAATGCTCCACATGCGGGTTTCACATGCCACCAACTCCACATTCACAGGCAACTTCAGCGCCACAGCCGTTTTCAGATAGCCCTCAATGCAAAGGCTCTAGACGCAAATATTGGTGTGAGAGTTAATTCAATCAAGGAAACACTGCATGTTGGTGAAGGGCATATTGAAGAAGGATCAGCCGAGTGGTTCTTGTGGGAGAACAACTCCATTTGGCTCACTAACTTCACACACCATCAGGCTTCCAAGCAGCTCTCAAGGAAACTCAGTTTTCACACTCTATGCTTAGTGCCCTTTGAGTGCATTATCTAGGAATGAACCTGGTAGAGCATCCCACACAAACGAATGCTCCACATGCGGGTTTCACATGCCACCAACTCCACATTCTCAGGCAACTTCAGCGCCACAGCCGTTTTCAGATAGCCCTCAATGCAAAGGCTCTAGACGCAAATATTGGTGTGAGAGCTAATTCAATCAAGGAAACACTGCATGTTGGTGAAGGGCATATTGAAGAAGGATCAGCCGAGTGGTTCTTGTGGGAGAACAACTCCATTTGGCTCACTAACTTCACACACCATCAGGCTTCCAAGCAGCTCTCAAGGAAACTCAGTTTTCACACTCTATGCTTAGTGCCCTTTGAGTGCATTATCTAGGAATGAACCTGGTAGAGCATCCCACACAAACGAATGCTCCACATGCGGGTTTCACATGCCACCAACTCCACATTCACAGGCAACTTCAGCGCCACAGCCGTTTTCAGATAGCCCTCAATGCAAAGGCTCTAGACGCAAATATTGGTGTGAGAGCTAATTCAATCAAGGAAACACTGCATGTTGGTGAAGGGCATATTGAAGAAGGATCAGCCGAGTGGTTCTTGTGGGACAACAACTCCATTTGGCTCACTAACTTCACACACCATCAGGCTTCCAAGCAGCTCTCAAGGAAACTCAGTTTTCACACCCTATGCTTAGTGCCCTTTGTGTGCCTAGGACTGAAATGAAACTTGGCGAGGATCCCACACAAACGAATGCTCCACATGCGGGTTTCACATGCCACCAACTCCACATTCACGGGCAACTTCAGCGCCACAGCCGTTTTCAGATAGCCCTCAATGCAAAGGCTCTAGACGCAAATATTGGTGTGAGAGCTAATTCAATCAAGGAAACACTGCATGTTGGTGAAGGGCATAGTGAAGAAGGATCAGCCGAGTGGTTCTTGTGGGAGAACAACTCCATTTGGCTCACTAACTTCACACACCATCAGGCTTCCAAGCAGCTCTCAAGGAAACTCAGTTTTCACACTCTATGCTTAGTGCCCTTTGAGTGCATTATCTAGGAATGAACCTGGTAGAGCATCCCACACAAACGAATGCTCCACATGCGGGTTTCACATGCCACCAACTCCACATTCACAGGCAACTTCAGCGCCACAGCCGTTTTCAGATAGCCCTCAATGCAAAGGCTCTAGACGCAAATATTGGTGTGAGAGCTAATTCAATCAAGGAAACACTGCATGTTGGTGAAGGGCATATTGAAGAAGGATCAGCCGAGTGGTTCTTGTGGGACAACAACTCCATTTGGCTCACTAACTTCACACACCATCAGGCTTCCAAGCAGCTCTCAAGGAAACTCAGTTTTCACACCCTATGCTTAGTGCCCTTTGTGTGCCTAGGACTGAAATGAAACTTGGCGAGGATCCCACACAAACGAATGCTCCACATGCGGGTTTCACATGCCACCAACTCCACATTCACGGGCAACTTCAGCGCCACAGCCGTTTTCAGATAGCCCTCAATGCAAAGGCTCTAGACGCAAATATTGGTGTGAGAGCTAATTCAATCAAGGAAACACTGCATGTTGGTGAAGGGCATATTGAAGAAGGATCAGCCGAGTGGTTCTTGTGGGAGAACAACTCCATTTGGCTCACTAACTTCACACACCATCAGGCTTCCAAGCAGCTCTCAAGGAAACTCAGTTTTCACACCCTATGCTTAGTGCCCTTTGTGTGCCTAGGACTGAAATGAAACTTGGCGAGCATCCCACACAAATGAATGCTCCACATGCGGGTTTCACATGCCACCAACTCCACATTCACAGGCAAGTTCAGCGCCACAGCCATTATCAGATAGCCCTCAATGCAAAGGCTCTAGACGCAAATATTGGTGTGAGAGCTAATTCAATCAAGGAAACACTGCATGTTGGTGAAGGGCATATTGAAGAAGGATCAGCCGAGTGGTTCTTGTGGGAGAACAACTCCATTTGGCTCACTAACTTCACACACCATCAGGCTTCCAAGCAGCTCTCAAGGAAACTCAGTTTTCACACTCTATGCTTAGTGCCCTTTGAGTGCATTATCTAGGAATGAACCTGGTAGAGCATCCCACACAAACGAATGCTCCACATGCGGGTTTCACATGCCACCAACTCCACATTCACAGGCAACTTCAGCGCCACAGCCGTTTTCAGATAGCCCTCAATGCAAAGGCTCTAGACGCAAATATTGGTGTGAGAGCTAATTCAATCAAGGAAACACTGCATGTTGGTGAAGGGCATATTGAAGAAGGATCAGCCGAGTGGTTCTTGTGGGAGAACAACTCCATTTGGCTCACTAACTTCACACACCATCAGGCTTCCAGGCAGCTCTCAAGGAAACTCAGTTTTCACACTCTATGCATAGTGCCCTTTGTGTGCCTAGGACTGAAATGAAACTTGGCGAGGATCCCACACAAACGAATGCTCCACATGCGGGTTTCACATGCCACCAACTCCACATTCACAGGCAACTTCAGCGCCACAGCCATTTTCAGATAGCTCTCAATGCAAAGGCTCTAGACGCAAATATTGGTGTGAGAGCTAATTCAATCAAGGAAACACTGCATGTTGGTGAAGGGCATATTGAAGAAGGATCAGCCGAGTGGTTCTTGTGGGAGAACAACTCCATTTGGCTCACTAACTTCACACACCATCAGGCTTCCAAGCAGCTCTCAAGGAAACTCAGTTTTCACACTCTATGCTTAGTGCCCTTTGAGTGCATTATCTAGGAATGAACCTGGTAGAGCATCCCACACAAATGAATGCTCCATATGTGGGTTTCACATGAGACCAACTCCACATTCTCAGGCAACTTCAGCGCCACAGCCATTTTCAGATAGCCCTCAATGCAAAGGCTCTAGACGCAAATATTGGTGTGAGAGCTAATTCAATCAAGGAAACACTGCATGTGGGTGAAGGGCATATTGAAGAAGGATCAGCAAAGTGGATTCTGTGGGAGAACAACTCCATTTGGCTCACTAACTTCACACACCATCAGGCTTCCAAGCAGCTCTCAAGGAAACTCAGTTTTCACACTCTCTCTATGCTTAGTGCCCTTTGAGTGCATTATCTAGGAATGAACCTGGTAGAGCATTCCACACAAACGAATGCTCCACATGCGTGTTTCACATGCCACCAACTCCACATTCACAGGCAACTTCAGCGCCACAGCCGTTTTCAGATAGCCGTCAATGCAAAGGCTCTAGACGCAAATATTGGTGTGAGAGCTAAATCAATCAAGGAAACACTGCATGTTGGTGAAGGGCATATTGAAGAAGGATCAGCCGAGTGGTTCTTGTGGGACAACAACTCCATTTGGCTCACTAACTTCACACACCACCAGGCTTCCAAGCAGCTCTCAAGGAAACTCAGTTTTCACACTCTATGCTTAGTGCCCTTTGAGTGCATTATCTAGGAATGAACCTGGTAGAGAATCCCACACAAACGAATGCTCCACATGCGGGTTTCACATGCCACCAACTCCACATTCACAGGCAACTTCAGCGCCACAGCCATTTTCAGATAGCCCTCAATGCAAAGGCTCTAGACGCAAATATTGGTGTGAGAGCTAATTCAATCAAGGAAACACTGCATGTTGGTGAAGGGCATATTGAAGAAGGATCAGCCAAGTGGTTCTTGTGGGAGAACAACTCCATTTGGCTCACTAACTTCACACACCATCAGGCTTCCAAGCAGCTCTCAAGGAAACTCAGTTTTCACACTCTATGCTTAGTGCCCTTTGTGTGCCTAGGACTGAAATGAAACTTGGCGAGGATCCCACACAAACGAATGCTCCACATGCGGGTTTCACATGCCACCAACTCCACATTCACAGGCAACTTCAGCGCCACAGCCGTTTTCAGATAGCTCTCAATGCAAAGGCTCTAGACGCAAATATTGGTGTGAGAGCTAATTCAATCAAGGAAACACTGCATGTTGGTGAAGGGCATATTGAAGAAGGATCAGCCGAGTGGTTCTTGTGGGAGAACAACTCCATTTGGCTCACTAACTTCACACACCATCAGGCTTCCAGGCAGCTCTCAAGGAAACTCAGTTTTCACACCCTATGCTTAGTGCCCTTTGTGTGTCTAGGACGGAAATGAAGCTTGGTGAGGATCCCACACAAACGAATGCTCCACATGTGGGTTTCACATGCCACCAACTCCACATTCACAGGCAACTTCAGCGCCACAGCCATTTTCAGATAGCTCTCAATGCAAAGGCTCTAGACGCAAATATTGGTGTGAGAGCTAATTCAATCTAGGAAACACTGCATGTTGGTGAAGGGCATATTGAAGAAGGATCAGCCGAGTGGTTCTTGTGGGAGAACAACACCATTTGGCTCACTAACTTCACACACCATCAGGCTTCCAAGCAGCTCTCAAGGAAACTCAGTTTTCACACTCTATGCTTAGTGCCCGTTGAGTGCATTATCTAGGAATGAACCTGGTAGAGCATCCCACACAAATGAATGCTCCACATGTGGGTTTCACATGCCACCAACTCCACATTCTCAGGCAACTTCAGCGCCACAGCCATTTTCAGATAGCCCTCAATGCAAAGCCTCTAGACGCAAATATTGGTGTGAGAGTTAATTCAATCAAGGAAACACTGCATGTGGGTGAAGGGCATATTGAAGAATGATCAGAAAAGTGGATTATGTGGGAGAACAACTCCATTTGGCTCACTAACTTCACACACCATCAGGCTTCCAAGCAGCTCTCAAGGAAACTCAGTTTTCACACTCTCTCTCTGCTTAGTGCCCTTTGAGTGCATTATCTAGGAATGAACCTGGTAGAGCATCCCACACAAACGAATGCTCCACATGCGGGATTCACATGCCACCAACTCCACATTCACAGGCAACTTCAGCGCCACAGCCGTTTTCAGATAGCCGTCAATGCAAAGGCTCTAGACGCAAATATTGGTGTGAGAGCTAATTCAATCAAGGAAACACTGCATGTTGGTGAAGGGCATATTGAAGAAGGATCAGCCGAGTGGTTCTTGTGGGACAACAACTCCATTTGGCTCACTAACTTCACACACCACCAGGCTTCCAAGCAGCTCTCAAGGAAACTCAGTTTTCATACTCTATGCTTAGTGCCCTTTGAGTGCATTATCTAGGAATGAACCTGGTAGAGCATCCCACACAAACGAATGCTCCACATGCGGGTTTCACATGCCACCAACTCCACATTCACAGGCAACTTCAGCGCCACAGCCATTTTCAGATAGCCCTCAATGCAAAGGCTCTAGACGCAAATATTGGTGTGAGAGCTAATTCAATCAAGGAAACACTGCATGTTGGTGAAGGGCATATTGAAGAAGGATCAGCCAAGTGGTTCTTGTGGGAGAACAACTCCATTTGGCTCACTAACTTCACACACCATCAGGCTTCCAGGCAGCTCTCAAGGAAACTCAGTTTTCAAACTATGCTTAGTGCCCTTTGTGTGCCTAGGACAGAAATGAAGCTTGGTGAGGATCCCACACAAACGAATGCTCCACATGCGGGTTTCACATGCCACCAACTCCACATTCACAGGCAACTTCAGCTCCACAGCCATTTTCAGATAGCTCTCAATGCAAAGGCTCTAGACGCAAATATTGGTGTGAGAGCTAATTCAATCAAGGAAACACTGCATGTTGGTGAAGGGCATATTGAAGAAGGATCAGCCGAGTGGTTCTTGTGGGAGAACAACTCCATTTGGCTCACTAACTTCACACACCATCAGGCTTCCAAGCAGCTCTCAAGGAAACTCAGTTTTCACACTCTATGCTTAGTGCCCTTTGAGTGCATTATCTAGGAATGAACCTGGTAGAGCATCCCACACAAATGAATGCTCCACATGTGGGTTTCACATGCCACCAACTCCACATTCTCAGGCAACTTCAGCGCCACAGCCATTTTCAGATAGCCCTCAATGCAAAGCCTCTAGACGCAAATATTGGTGTGAGAGCTAATTCAATCAAGGAAACACTGCATGTGGGTGAAAGGCATATTGAAGAATGATCAGCAAAGTGGATTCTGTGGGAGAACAACTCCATTTGGCTCACTAACTTCACACACCATCAGGCTTCCAAGCAGCTCTCAAGGAAACTCAGTTTTCACACTCTCTCTATGCTTAGTGCCCTTTGAGTGCATTATCTAGGAATGAACCTGGTAGAGCATCCCACACAAACGAATGCTCCACATGCGGGATTCACATGCCGCCAACTCCACATTCACAGGCAACTTCAGCGCCACAGCCGTTTTCAGATAGCTCTCAATGCAAAGGCTCTAGACGCAAATATTGGTGTGAGAGCTAATTCAATCAAGGAAACACTGCATGTTGGTGAAGGGCATATTGAAGAAGGATCAGCCGAGTGGTTCTTGTGGGAGAACAACTCCATTTGGCTCACTAACTTCACACACCACCAGGCTTCCAAGCAGCTCTCAAGGAAACTCAGTTTTCACACTCTATGCTTAGTGCCCTTTGAGTGCATTATCTAGGAATGAACCTGGTAGAGCATCCCACACAAACGAATGCTCCACATGCGGGTTTCACATGCCACCAACTCCACATTCACAGGCAACTTCAGCGACACAGCCATTTTCAGATAGCCCTCAATGCAAAGGCTCTAGACGCAAATATTGGTGTGAGAGCTAATTCAATCAAGGGAACACTGCATGTTGGTGAAGGGCATATTGAAGAAGGATCACCCGAGTGGTTCTTGTGGGAGAACAACTCCATTTGGCTCACTAACTTCACACACCATCAGGCTTCCAAGCAGCTCTCAAGGAAACTCAGTTTTCACACTCTATGCTTAGTGCCCTTTGAGTGCATTATCTAGGAATGAACCTGGTAGAGCATCCCACACAAACGAATGCTCCACATGCGGGTTTCACATGCCACCAACTCCACATTCACAGGCAACTTCAGCGCCACAGCCATTTTCAGATAGCCCTCAATGCAAAGGCTGTAGACGCAAATATTGGTGTGAGAGCTAATTCAATCAAGGAAACACTGCATGTTGGTGAAGGGCATATTGAAGAAGGATCAGCCGAGTGGTTCTTGTGGGAGAACAACTCCATTTGGCTCACTAACTTCACACACCATCAGGCTTCCAGGCAGCTCTCAAGGAAACTCAGTTTTCACACTCTATGCTTAGTGCCCTTTGTGTGCCTAGGACTGAAATGAAACTTGGCGAGGATCCCACACAAACGAATGCTCCACATGCGGGTTTCACATGCCACCAACTCCACATTCACAGGCAACTTCAGCGCCACAGCTATTTTCAGATAACTCTCAATGCAAAGGCCCTAGACGCAAATATTGGTGTGAGAGCTAATTCAATCAAGGAAACACTGCATGTTGGTGAAGGGCATATTGAAGAAGGATCAGCCGAGTGGTTCTTGTGGGAGAACAACTCCATTTGGCTCACTAACTTCACACACCATCAGGCTTCCAAGCAGCTCTCAAGGAAACTCAGTTTTCACACTCTATGCTTAGTGCCCTTTGAGTGCATTATCTAGGAATGAACCTGGTAGAGCATCCCACACAAACGAATGCTCCACATGCGGGTTTCACATGCCACCAACACCACATTCACAGGCAACTTCAGCGCCACAGCCATTTTCAGATAGCCCTCAATGCAAAGGCTCTAGACGCAAATATTGGTGTGAGAGCTAATTCAATCAAGGAAACACTGCATGTTGGTGAAGGGCATATTGAAGAAGGATCAGCCGAGTGGTTCTTGTGGGAGAACAACTCCATTTGGCTCACTAACTTCACACACCATCAGGCTTCGAGGCAGCTCTCAAGGAAACTCAGGTTTCAAACTATGCTTAGTGCCCTTTGTGTGCCTAGGACAGAAATGAAGCTTGGTGAGGATCCCACACAAACGAATGCTCCACATGCGGGTTTCACATGCCACCAACTCCACATTCACAGGCAACTTCAGCGCCACAGCCATTTTCAGATAGCCCTCAATGCAAAGGCTCTAGACGCAAATATTGGTGTGAGAGCTAATTCAATCAAGGAAACACTGCATGTTGGTGAAGGGCATATTGAAGAAGGATCAGCAAAGTGGATTCTGTGGGAGAACAACTCCATTTGGCTCACTAACTTCACACACCATCAGGCTTCCAAGCAGCTCTCAAGGAAACTCAGTTTTCACACTCTCTCTATGCTTAGTGCCCTTTGAGTGCATTATCTAGGAATGAACCTGGTAGAGCATCCCTCAGAAACGAATGCTCCACATGCGGGATTCACATGCCACCAACTCCACATTCACAGGCAACTTCAGCGCCACAGCCGTTTTCAGATAGCCCTCAATGCAAAGGCTCTAGACGCAAATATTGGTGTGAGAGCTAATTCAATCAAGGAAACACTGCATGTTGGTGAAGGGCATATTGAAGAAGGATCAGCCGAGTGGTTCTTGTGGGAGAACAACTCCATTTGGCTCACTAACTTCACACACCACCAGGCTTCCAAGCAGCTCTCAAGGAAACTCAGTTTTCACACTCTCTCTATGCTTAGTGCCCTTTGAGTGCACTATCTAGGAATGAACCTGGTAGAGCATCCCACACAAACGAATGCTGCACATGCGGGTTTCACATGCCACCAACTCCACATTCACAGGCAACTTCAGCGCCACAGCCATTTTCAGATAGCCCTCAATGCAAAGGCTGTAGACGCAAATATTGGTGTGAGAGCTAATTCAATCAAGGAAACACTGCATGTTGGTGAAGGGCATATTGAAGAAGGATCAGCCGAGTGGTTCTTGTGGGATAACAACTCCATTTGGCTCACTAACTTCACACACCATCAGGCTTCCAGGCAGCTCTCAAGGAAACTCAGTTTTCACACTCTATGCTTAGTGCCCTTTGTGTGCCTAGGACAGAAATGAAGCTTGGTGAGGATCCCAAACAAACGAATGCTCCACATGCGGGTTTCACATGCCACCAACTCCACATTCGCAGGCAACTTCAGCGCCACAGCCATTTTCAGATAGCTCTCAATGCAAAGGCTCTAGACGCAAATATTGGTGTGAGAGCTAATTCAATCAAGGAAACACTGCATGTTGGTGAAGGGCATATTGAAGAAGGATCAGCCGAGTGGTTCTTGTGGGAGAACAACTCCATTTGGCTCACTAACTTCACACACCATCAGGCTTCCGAGTAGCTCTCAAGGAAACTCAGTTTTCACACTCCATGCTTAGTGCCCTTTGAGTGCATTATCTAGGAATGAACCTGGTAGAGCATCCCACACAAACGAATGCTCCACATGCGGGTTTCACATGCCACCAACTCCACATTCACAGGCAACTTCAGCGCCACAGCCGTTTTCAGATAGCCCTCAATGCAAAGGCTCTAGACGCAAATATTGGTGTGAGAGCTAATTCAATCAAGGAAACACTGCATGTTGGTGAAGGGCATATTGAAGAAGGATCAGCCGAGTGGTTCTTGTGGGAGAACAACTCCATTTGGCTCACTAACTTCACACACCATCAGGCTTCCGAGTAGCTCTCAAGGAAACTCAGTTTTCACACTCTATGCTTAGTGCCCCTTGAGTGCATTATCTAGGAATGAACCTGGTAGAGCATCCCACACAAACGAATGCTCCACATGCGGGTTTCACATGCCACCAACTCCACATTCACAGGCAACTTCAGCGCCACAGCCGTTTTCAGATAGCCCTCAATGCAAAGGCTCTAGACGCAAATATTGGTGTGAGAGCTAATTCAATCAAGGAAACACTGCATGTTGGTGAAGGGCATATTGAAGAAGGATCAGCCGAGTGGTTCTTGTGGGAGAACAACTCCATTTGGCTCACTAACTTCACACACCATCAGGCTTCCAAGCAGCTCTCAAGGAAACTCAGTTTTCACACTCTATGCTTAGTGCCCTTTGAGTGCATTATCTAGGAATGAACCTGGTAGAGCATCCCACACAAACGAATGCTCCACATGCGGGTTTCACATGCCACCAACTCCACATTCACAGGCAAGTTCAGCGCCACAGCCATTTTCAGATAGCCCTCAATGCAAAGGCTCTAGACGCAAATATTGGTGTGAGAGCTAATTCAATCAAGGAAACACTGCATGTTGGTGAAGGGCATATTGAAGAAGGATCAGCCGAGTGGTTCTTGTGGAGAACAACTCCATTTGGCTCACTAACTTCACACACCATCAGGCTTCCAGGCAGCTCTCAAGGAAACTCAGTTATCAAACTCTATGCTTAGTGCCCTTTGTGTGCCTAGGACTGAAATGAAGCTTGGTGAGGGTCCCACACAAACGAATACTCCACATGCGGGTTTCACATGCCACCAACTCCACATTCACAGGCAACTTCAGCGCCACAGCCGTTTTCAGATAGCTCTCAATGCAAAGGCTCTACACGCAAATATTGGTGTGAGAGCTAATTCAATCAAGGAAACACTGCATGTTGGTGAAGGGCATATTGAAGAAGGATCAGCCGAGTGGTTCTTGTGGGAGAACAACTCCATTTGGCTCACTAACTTCACACACCATCAGGCTTCCAAGCAGCTCTCAAGGAAACTCAGTTTTCACACACTATGCTTAGTGCCCTTTGAGTGCATTATCTAGGAATGAACCTGGTAGAGCATCCCACACAAACGAATGCTCCACATGCGGGTTTCACATGCCACCAACTGCACATTCACAGGCAACTTCAGCGCCACAGCCGTTTTCAGATAGCCCTCAATGCAAAGGCTCTAGACGCAAATATTGGTGTGAGAGCTAATTCAATCAAGGAAACACTGCATGTTGGTGAAGGGCATATTGAAGAAGGATCAGCCGAGTGGTTCTTGTGGGAGAACAACTACATTTGGCTCACTAACTTCACACACCATCAGGCTTCCAAGCAGCTCTCAAGGAAACTCAGTTTTCACACTCTATGCTTAGTGCCCTTTGAGTGCATTATCTAGGAATGAACCTGGTAGAGCATCCACACAAACGAATGCTCCACATGCGGGTTTCACATGCCACCAACTCCACATTCACAGGCAAGTTCAGCGCCACAGCCATTTTCAGATAGCCCTCAATGCAAAGGCTCTAGACGCAAATATGGTGTGAGAGCTAATTCAATCAAGGAAACACTGCATGTTGGTGAAGGGCATATTGAAGAAGGATCAGCCGAGTGGTTCTTGTGGGAGAACAACTCCATTTGGCTCACTAACTTCACACACCATCAGGCTTCCAGGCAGCTCTCAAGGAAACTCAGTTATCAAACTCTATGCTTAGTGCCCTTTGTGTGCCTAGGACTGAAATGAAGCTTGGTGAGGGTCCCACACAAACGAATGCTCCACATGCGGGTTTCACATGCCACCAACTCCACATTCACAGGCAACTCAGCGCCACAGCCGTTTTCAGATAGCTCTCAATGCAAAGGCTCTAGACGCAAATATTGGTGTGAGAGCTAATTCAATCAAGGAAACACTGCATGTTGGTGAAGGGCATATTGAAGAAGGATCAGCCGAGTGGTTCTTGTGGGAGAACAACTCCATTTGGCTCACACTTAACTTCACACACCATCAGGCTTCCGAGTAGCTCTCAAGGAAACTCAGTTTCACACTCCATGCTTAGTGCCCTTTGAGTGCATTATCTAGGAATGAACCTGGTAGAGCATCCCACACAAACGAATGCTCCACATGCGGGTTTCACATGCCACCAACTCCACATTCACAGGCAACTTCAGCGCCACAGCCGTTTTCAGATAGCCCTCAATGCAAAGGCTCTAGACGCAAATATTGGTGTGAGAGCTAATTCAATCAAGGAAACACTGCATGTTGGTGAAGGGCGTAGTGAAGAAGGATCAGCCGAGTGGTTCTTGTGGGAGAACAACTCCATTTGGCTCACTAACTTCACACACCATCAGGCTTCCAAGCAGCTCTCAAGGAAACTCAGTTTTCACACTCTATGCTTAGTGCCCTTTGAGTGCATTATCTAGGAATGAACCTGGTAGAGCATCCCACACAAACGAATGCTCCACATGCGGGTTTCACATGCCACCAACTCCACATTCACAGGCAACTTCAGCGCCACAGCCGTTTTCAGATAGCCCTCAATGCAAAGGCTCTAGACGCAAATATTGGTGTGAGAGCTAATTCAATCAAGGAAACACTGCATGTTGGTGAAGGGCATATTGAAGAAGGATCAGCCGAGTGGTTCTTGTGGGAGAACAACTCCATTTGGCTCACTAACTTCACACACCATCAGGCTTCCAAGCAGCTCTCAAGGAACTCAGTTTTCACACTCTATGCTTAGTGCCCTTTGAGTGCATTATCTAGGAATGAACCTGGTAGAGCATCCCACACAAACGAATGCTCCACATGCGGGTTTCACATGCCACCAACTGCACATTCACAGGCAACTTCAGCGCCACAGCCGTTTTCAGATAGCCCTCAATGCAAAGGCTCTAGACGCAAATATTGGTGTGAGAGCTAATTCAATCAAGGAAACACTGCATGTTGGTGAAGGGCATATTGAAGAAGGATCAGCCGAGTGGTTCTTGTGGGAGAACAACTCCATTTGGCTCACTAACTTCACACACCATCAGGCTTCCAAGCAGCTCTCAAGGAAACTCAGTTTTCACACTCTATGCTTAGTGCCCTTTGAGTGCATTATCTAGGAATGAACCTGGTAGAGCATCCCACACAAACGAATGCTCCACATGCGGGTTTCACATGCCACCAACTCCACATTCACAGGCAAGTTCAGCGCCACAGCCATTTTCAGATAGCCCTCAATGCAAAGGCTCTAGACGCAAATATTGGTGTGAGAGCTAATTCAATCAAGGAAACACTGCATGTTGGTGAAGGGCATATTGAAGAAGGATCAGCCGAGTGGTTCTTGTGGGAGAACAACTCCATTTGGCTCACTAACTTCACACACCATCAGGCTTCCAGGCAGCTCTCAAGGAAACTCAGTTATCAAACTCTATGCTTAGTGCCCTTTGTGTGCCTAGGACTGAAATGAAGCTTGGTGAGGGTCCCACACAAACGAATGCTCCACATGCGGGTTTCACATGCCACCAACTCCACATTCACAGGCAACTTCAGCGCCACAGCCGTTTTCAGATAGCTCTCAATGCAAAGGCTCTACACGCAAATATTGGTGTGAGAGCTAATTCAATCAAGGAAACACTGCATGTTGGTGAAGGGCATATTGAAGAAGGATCAGCCGAGTGGTTCTTGTGGGAGAACAACTCCATTTGGCTCACTAACTTCACACACCATCAGGCTTCCAAGCAGCTCTCAAGGAAACTCAGTTTTCACACTCTATGCTTAGTGCCCTTTGAGTGCATTATCTAGGAATGAACCTGGTAGAGCATCCCACACAAACGAATGCTCCACATGCGGGTTTCACATGCCACCAACTGCACATTCACAGGCAACTTCAGCGCCACAGCCGTTTCAGATAGCCCTCAATGCAAAGGCTCTAGACGCAAATATTGGTGTGAGAGCTAATTCAATCAAGGAAACACTGCATGTTGGTGAAGGGCATATTGAAGAAGGATCAGCCGAGTGGTTCTTGTGGGAGAACAACTCCATTTGGCTCACTAACTTCACACACCATCAGGCTTCCAAGCAGCTCTCAAGGAAACTCAGTTTTCACACTCTATGCTTAGTGCCCTTTGAGTGCATTATCTAGGAATGAACCTGGTAGAGCATCCCACACAAACGAATGCTCCACATGCGGGTTTCACATGCCACCAACTCCACATTCACAGGCAAGTTCAGCGCCACAGCCATTTTCAGATAGCCCTCAATGCAAAGGCTCTAGACGCAAATATTGGTGTGAGAGCTAATTCAATCAAGGAAACACTGCATGTTGGTGAAGGGCATATTGAAGAAGGATCAGCCGAGTGGTTCTTGTGGGAGAACAACTCCATTTGGCTCACTAACTTCACACACCATCAGGCTTCCAGGCAGCTCTCAAGGAAACTCAGTTATCAAACTCTATGCTTAGTGCCCTTTGTGTGCCTAGGACTGAAATGAAGCTTGGTGAGGGTCCCACACAAACGAATGCTCCACATGCGGGTTTCACATGCCACCAACTCCACATTCACAGGCAACTTCAGCGCCACAGCCGTTTTCAGATAGCTCTCAATGCAAAGGCTCTAGACGCAAATATTGGTGTGAGAGCTAATTCAATCAAGGAAACACTGCATGTTGGTGAAGGGCATATTGAAGAAGGATCAGCCGAGTGGTTCTTGTGGGAGAACAACTCCATTTGGCTCACTAACTTCACACACCATCAGGCTTCCAAGCAGCTCTCAAGGAAACTCAGTTTTCACACTCCATGCTTAGTGCCCTTTGAGTGCATTATCTAGGAATGAACCTGGTAGAGCATCCCACACAAACGAATGCTCCACATGCGGGTTTCACATGCCACCAAATCCACATTCACAGGCAACTTCAGTGCCACAGCCGTTTTCAGATAGCCCTCAATGCAAAGGCTCTAGACGCAAATATTGGTGTGAGAGCTAATTCAATCAAGGAAACACTGCATGTTGGTGAAGGGCGTATTGAAGAAGGATCAGCCGGGTGGTTCTTGTGGGA